>NC_056745.1:1179422704-1179722704 GCF_019279795.1 Protopterus annectens
AGCTAGAGAGGTGAATGAGTAGTCTGAGGGACGGCCTCTGGCCACTATAGACTCATGCACCATAAGCTGAGGTTAAGACTGAGCCTGTGGAGTTGGAAAGTTGTTTTTTTCATTCTACAAATAAAGGAAGTCAGATCAGCAGGAGTTGGATAAATATCCATTTCATGACAGAAGGATGTTTCTAATGCAGTCAAAAGTTCTCATAAGTTGTAAAATAATTTGCACAAACAGCACACTTACGTCCTCAAAACATTGTAATGCATAATCACAACGCACACTTCCTATCAGAAACCTCTTTCTTATAAAATTTATGTGGCATAAAAAAATGGCAGATAAGTTGGCACAGCATGAATACAAGTACTACTTCACCCAAGGAATTAACTGCCCCAATAAAGCACTTCCCCACAAAAAAATATTTTTTGTTAGAATACAAAAAATATATGTGCAGTAGATTTCCTCACAAAATACGCTTCCAAATAAGCTGAAGTAAAATACAAATAAAACACACACACTCAAGTGTATGTGTACATCAAATGTGAATAATATTTTCTGTGTGGAAGGGTTCCCCAAAGGGGACTTGTATGTCAGAAAAAGAAGCTGAAATGCCAGCCACTGCTCTTGTGAAGCCTCTTAAATGCTGCTTCACAGGGTGACAAGAAAGTAGTGAAAATTTTCCATTCTAACTGCTGATTTTCCCTCCTCAGGGCTGAACAATCAGTAGCCAGAGTGGAAGTGTGGGAGAGAGACGGGTTTTCGGAGCTGGCCAGTTGTTGTGTCTTGGGCAAGACACAACTCCTATAGCTTAAAAGTTACTGCACCAGAGGAAATGATGAGCATCCCGTTACTTATATATACCAACTCAGACATGGTAAAACAGTGGAGAAAAGAAGAAAACTCCATAAACTTCACTGTGAGTTGATCATGCACTAGCTCCAATCCCATAAGATTATTTTTTGACAAACTAAAAATCAAGCAAATTAAAGACTATCAACATAAGAGAAACCTTACACACAAATACACACACACACACACACACAAACACACACACACATATATATATATATATATATACACACACACACACACACACACACACACACACACACACACATATATATATATATATATATATATATATAAATAACACGATATGTATGTGTGTATATATATATATATATATATATATATATATATATATATATATATATATATACACACACACACACACACACACACACACACACACACACACACACACACACACACGTGTGTATATGGAACCACTACTAAATACCGAACACTCACTCTACCGACAACCAAAATCCCAAGACGAAACACTACAATACCGAAAAACCAAAACCAAGAAATCCAAACTACTGAAAACTGCACACAACATACACCACACACCTTCCCCCAAAACACAAACACACAAAGGTAACCTACAGACAAGCAGGGGGGCAAGCCCGGCTGCGTCCCCCACACCCCCTACTTCCCACACCCCCTTACTTAAATATTCTAACTCCAAGGTCACACTACCCAGACAAACATATGAATACACCACCACACACCTACAACCCCCTCACACACACACACACACACACACACACACACACACACACACACACACACACACACACACACACACACACACACACACACACACATCACACTCACAACACACTCACAACACACTTACTAAACCTCTAACCACATAGTTAACCAGAGAAGGGGGATTTTGAAATTCGCGCTTCTGGTCTTTCAGTAGTTTGGGGTTTCAGCTATATGGTCTCGAAAGTTTGAAATTCGTTATTTCAAACTTTGGAGATTATTTAGTGTTCCCGTGTATGGAGCCACTACTAAATCCCGAAATCCCAAACTACCAATGCAAATCCTGACACCAAATACCCGAAACACTAAAATATCGAAACATTAAAACCATGAAATTCAAACTACCAAAAACTACACTCAACATACACCACACACATACACACATGGTCCCCCAGAACACAAACAAACTATAGACAAGCAGGGGGGGCAAGCCCCCCTGCACCACACCCCCTACTTAAATATTCTAACTCCAAGGTCACACTACATACACAAACACACGAAACACCTACATTCCCCTCGCGCACACACATCACAGTCGCAACACATACTTACACAGTAAACCCTAACCAACACATTTAAACATAGATACTTACCTGACCTTCCACCATACCGCAACACCAGAAGCGCGAATGTCAAACTCCCGATGATAGGGATTTTGAAATTCGTGCTTCTGGTCTTTCGGTAATTAGGGGTTTTGGCTATATAAATTGGTATTTCAAACTTTCGAGATTATGTACTGATCCCATATATATATATATATATATATATATATATATATATATATACATATATATATATATATATCTATATATATATATATATATATATATACATACATATATATAAATATATATATATATATATATATATATACACACACACACACACACACACACACACACACACACACATATATCATCTTCTTTCGGCTGTTCCCGTTAGGGGTCGCCACAGCGGATCATCTGTTTCCATTTCTTCCTATCCTCTGCATCATGCTCTTTTACACCAACCGCCTGCATGTCCTCTCTCACCACATCCATAAACCTTATCTTAGGCCTTCCTCTTTTCCTCTTACCTGGCAGCTCCATCCTTAGCATCCTTTTCCCTATATACCTAGCATCCCTCCTCAGCACATGTCCAAACCAACGCAATCTCGACTCTCTTGCTTTATCTCCAAACTGTCCAACCTGAGCTGACCCTCTAATATACTGATTCCTAATCCTGTCTATTTTAGTTACACCCAGTGCAAATCTTAACATCTTTAACTCTGCCACATCCAGCTCTGACTCCTGCCCTTTTGTCAATGCCACTGTCTCCAACCCATATAACATAGCTGGTCTCACTACCCTCTTGTAGACCTTCCCTTTCACTCTTACTGGTACCAGTCTGTCTCAAATCACTCCTGACACTCTTCTCCACCCATTCCACCCTGCCTGTACTCTCTTCTTCTCCTCTCTTCCACACTCACCATTACTATGAACTGTTGATCCCAGGTACTTAAACTCATCCACCTTTACCAACTCTACTCCCTGCAGCCTCACCATTCCTCTACCCTCCCTCACATTTACACACATATATTCTGTTTTAGCTCTGCTGACCTTCATTCCTCTCCTCTCTAAAGCATATCTCCACCTCTCCAGGGTCTCCTCAAACTGGTCCCTTCTCTCACTACATATCACAAAGTCATCTGCAAACATCATAGTCCACAGGGCCTCCTGTCGGATCTCATCTGTCAACCTGTTCATCACCACTGCAAATAAGAAAGGGCTCAGAGCTGATCCTTGATGTGATCCCACCTCCACCTTAAATGTATCTGTCACTCCCACCGCAGCCCTCACCAATGTTACACTACCCTCGTACATATCCTGTACCAATCTTACATACTTCTCTGCCACTCCAGACTTCCTCATACAATACCACAACTCCTCTCTAGGCACCCTGTCATATGCTTTCTCTAAGTCCACAAAGACACAATGCAACTCCTTCTGACCTTCTCTGTATTTCTCCAACAACACTCTCACAGCAAATATTGCATCTGTAGTGCTTTTTCCTGGCATGAAGCCATACTGCTGATCACTAATCATCACCTCCCTTCTTAACCTAGCTTCCACTACTCTTTCCCATAACTTCAAGCTGTGACTGATCAATTTTATCCCTCTGTAATTACTGCAGCTCTGCACATCACCCTTATTCTTAAAGATAGGTAACAAAACACTTTTTATCCACTCCTCAGGCATCCTCTGACTTTCCAAAATTTCATTAAAGAATCTGGTTAAAAATTCCACTGCCATTTCACCTAAGCACCTCCATGCTTCCACTTGTATGTCATCTGGGCCAACAGTCTTTCCATTCTTCATCCTCTTCATAGCGGTCCTTACTTCCTCCTTGCTAATCTGTTTCACTTCCTGATTCACTATCCCCACATCATCTAACCTTCTCTCTCTCTCATTCTCTTCATTCATCAACTCCTCAAAGTACTCTTTCCATCTACTCAACACACACTCCTCACTTGTGAGTACGTTTCCCTCATTATCCTTTATCACCCTTACCTGCTGCACATCTTTCCCAGCTCTGTCCCTCTGTCTAGCCAATCGGTACATGTCCTTTTCTCCCTCTTTAGTGTCCAATCTCTCATACAACTCTCCATATGCCTTATCCTTAGCCTTTGCCATGCGTCTCATCTCCTTATACTCATGTCTACTTTCTTCATCTCTAACAATCCCACTTCTTCTTCACACACATGTATGTGTGTGTGTGTATATATATATATATATATATATATATATATATACACATACATACACACGTGTGTGTGTACATATGTATGTGTGTGTGTGTGTATATATATATATATATATATATATATATATATATATATATATAGACACACACACACACATGTGCAGATATATATATATATATATATATATATATATATATATATACACACACACACACACGCACACACGCAAATGCATATAATAGGGAAAGTACCTCCGTATAGACAGATCAAACTGGGGTAGTAGTCCCCACTTCAAAAATGTATGTGGTAAGGTATATTTCAGTTATAGACAGATAACACTTTTCATCCTCTCTGGGAAATACTAAGTCAAGTTGTTGGACTGGACGTCTATTATTTGAGCTTCTGATTCAGAAAAAGCAACACTGTTTTTTTTCTGAAAAACAGAACAGTGGTTGGACTTTCTGTCACTGTATGGATACTGGAGTCGTCATAGGAATTTGTGTTTTGTGGACATACAGAAGCATCCCCGAATGTGCTTCAAAATTATACCTTCACTACCGTTATAGTACTGCTATGTCTTTTTCCTGGTGAAACTTTTGTTATATAACTTTTATTACCTTGCATATTATTGCAATGAGAATTTTTCCATGTAACATTTAAGTTATTGTGCTTTTGTATGTATACTGGAACTTGTCTCCTCGGATTTGGGAATTGTACTCTGTATCATTATGTTTACTGTATCTGGATTGTATGTTTATATACAGATTGGAGCATTTCTTCATGGGTGTCCACTGAAAATGGGCCTTTGGCTCAGTTGGACCAACCCGGTTAACGAATGTCAAATAAAGAGAGCAAGCAACAGTATGGATTTCTGGGGCCTCTTCTGAGTGCAATTTGGGTCACTATCACTTCAACAGTTTGGAGTTCTAGGGACCTTGCTACATGCCATTTTAGTGCCTATAGTTGCACAGCATGGGTTATGCCCACATGCTTGGTGTTGCCACCCCATCCCATTCATGATTCTCATGAGTAGTATATCATGACACAGCAGACGTTTGAAAAGTACCAGTTTGAGGATATGAAGGTTGCACCTCCATTGTTTGTAGATTATGATGTCCCCTTTGCCTCAGATAACTGTGATGTTTGTTGTTTACAGGTTCATTGGTAGTTACTAATTATGTGATCAAGCAATTATTGAGGAGCCTAGCACAGTTTCTCAATTGCCCCAGAGCACTGTCTGGTTAAGTGACTTGCTCAGAGTCACACTGTAGGCAAATTGAAGCTAAGGGAATCAAACTTCTGAGTTAATACCTCATAGCCTCAACCCACTGTGCTAACTGCTAAACGCCTTTGATGAGTACTGGAGCTGTTCACAGGCAAGCGTGAAGTGGAGGAGATCAACGTCAGAACTTCTAAATCACAGGTCATAGTTCTCTCTGGGAAAAGAATGGGTTGCTCTTTGCAAGTGAGGGGGACCAGCTACCTCGAAGGAATTTAAGTATTACGGAGTCCTCTTCATGAGTGAGATTAAAAGGGATACTGAGAATGACCAGTTGATGGGTGCAGCTGTACCAGTGCTCTTAGCACTGTACCACACTGTCGTGAAACAGGAACAGACTCCTAAGATGAAGCTCTCACTTTACAAGTCAAGGCTAAATAAGATATGAAGAATAAAGGGAGCAAACAATGACCTTCTATATGTCCTTGCCACAAAGCATCAATATGGCACCATAAAGGTAAATGACAAAAGGGGACAGGAAATGATGGAGACAAAATAGCCAATGGTGTACAACAGATAATGAGGCTGAGCATTTGGAAGCCTCAGCAAGAAATGGATAAAAAATATTGAGTGAAAAACTGGTACAGAACATCCAAAACATTTTATTTTGGAAAAAATATAGACATGGCTTAAATAACACAACAATTGCACATTATTTTCCTTCTGCTGTCTTCCATATGTGCTGTCCAAAAACCCTCTTCAATTTTCAAGCCAAGGCCTCCCACCAGCAACTGACTTTCTTCCTCACTAAGGCCCCAAAGAACAGGGAAAATACAATAGAATCCCAGAAGAAAGGGTGGAGAAGATATCTGGGTGCACAATATTCTGCCATCCTGATGGTATAGAGCTTTTTAATTTTACCCTACCCACACCCCCATGTATGATGTACAAGTATATCAATACAGTTTATGCATATAGTTGAAAGTGAGATGAGAGGAAATTACTTTTTAAGTCCGTTAAAACTCCAGTTAAGAGGAAAAAGAAAGCTGGGAATACAAATGGAGTGAAGAAAAAGAATAATGTTAGTACATCTTCCACAATGGCAAACTTAGTAGAAGACATGTCATTTAATCAAGTGTTACTTCAAATAAGATGATTTTAACTGTTAATAGGGAACAATGTAAACAAAATAGTAAAGAAGATGTGGCTAATTCTAAAGTGTTTGTGGATAACTCAGTGGTCATGTTCTCTCTTTAAGGGATATGTATAGGTGAACATAGAACGTGCTGTAATAAAGGGAGAAGAGAGTTCTTGTACTAATAAATCTGATTGATCTAATGTTTTAAAATATAAAAATGGTGTGGTGAAAAATTATGAGCACACAGTTTCAGTTACTAGGAAAATGTTTTTTTCTGAGTCTTTTGTTACAAAACTTGACACCAGTGTAACTGATGTCAGGAATAAGAAAAGAAACTTGGATTTGAGAGAAAATAATTTCAGTGATGATTTGTTGGTCGGAGGGTATTAGCTTGAAGAGGAGGTGGCTTGCACCATTAGAGGGTTCTCGATCTCCTAATTCTAAGATGATATTCAATGACAAAGAAACTGAACATAGTTCAGCTAATGCAAGTAAACATCAATGTTTACTTCAATACACTATAACAAATAGGATGTTATTTTGACTACAGAAAGTTTGGAGGAAAATCTTTCTTCTTTAACTCTAATCTTTGCTTTAATTATATTAGTAATTGTATTAGTGGATAGAATGGAGGATGGCAACAGACCTCACGTGCAAGAAAGCTTAAAAGAAGAGCTTTGGGATGGTTAATTAGTGGATATAAATATATTAATAAATACAGTGAAGAATCTGGTTTTATTTCCATAACAGATAACTGGAAAATATGTTATGATAAACTACTGGAAATTGGGGAATCATGTAAAATGCATTACTAGTCAAATAACATAACTGAATAAAGAGTACATTACAGTTTTCTCTTTACCAGGATTGAAGTTAAATGATTATTTAGATTTGTTACCAAGGTTAACTATTATTAAACTGACCTATACGTAATTTATTTTGCAGAGAGGTACTATTGATTTAAAATATACACCATTAAATAAGATGGAAATGAAATTCTTGACATAACTGAGTATTTTGAAACTTTAAATCTATAATTTACTTTATATGACATCCCTCCTATCATGTGTTGATCAGAAGCAAAATTGTTTAATAATTGGCTAAGGTAACTTTTTGTCTACAATATTACATTAATAAAACACCTACGATTTAAAAAAAGATTTTCAAAGGATGGTGTTCATCTTAAATAAAATGGATCTAAGGATCTGTCAGTTTTGTTTAGAAACTGTGCTAAAAATTTTTAGGGCTTCACATGAGAGGATCCATTTTTGTAAAACAGAAATAGGAAATGTAATACATCTTTAAAATGTTTCTATTGTAATGCCCAAGCCATAGGGAACAAAGAAAGTGAATTAAAATGCATTGCACTTTCAGAAAGATATGGGTTTATTGATGTTGCTGAGATATGGAATCCATCTGCCTTACAAACACTAGGATACAATAAATGTGGATGCTTACAAATAAGCAAGAGAAGTGAAGGAGTAGTTTTATGGGTTAGAAATTCAATTTCTTACAAACATGCAAAGATTACTGTTGGGCTGGAGTACCTGATAGTCCAAGTTTATAGAATACTGTTGGATGAACCTAAGACACTGCTTTCTTATTGTACACCTACAATGGATTTAGATACTTGATATAACTGTCTATATTAAACATGAATTTAGATTATAGAAATATGGTACTGATAGGTGACATTAATTATCATACCATTCATTGGCTAGTAAACGGAAGGGGAAATAATTGTGAAAGAGAATTTACTGAGATTTTCGAATGTCATAATATTACATGATTAATTTTGGAACCAACTTGAGGTAGTAATATCTTAGATTTCTTAGGAACAGACTTTCCAGTTTTAACTGAAACTATTCAGATTTGCCCTCCTCCAAGATTATCTGATCTTTTGTCTTTTTCTTTTCTGATAGTTTTGGAGGGTAAACCAAGAATATGTACCAAATAAGGTCTAATTGACAAGTACCATTTAAAGAATAATTTGCTATCTTTGGATTGGGTAAAGATGGCTGAATCAGTTAGTGGAGGTTATGATAATATAGAAATCGGACAACTTGCTACAGAAAAGCAAATTCCAAAAATACATTTCCAGTACAGTGGAATTATAATTTAAACATACTATACAAACAGAAAAAGGATTCCTGTCTGCTATAAATTTCCAAATAAACTTAGTAAAAAAAGAAATTAAGGTTGGGAAGAAAGAAACTATTGCCAAGTATAAAAAAATAAAAAAAAAATGAAAATTTGTTGGCAAATGATCATACAAACACCAAAATGTACAGCTGTGTACACTTACCATAAATGTAGATGTTCTAGTGTATTCACTGTTGCAGTCATTACATTTGGGTTATCTGCCTGCAGGTAGCCCTCAGTCTGCCTGAATACCAGAGTCTTGGGATTTCTGCGTCAGATGCTGTCACCTCTTTCATGACGTCAGATCGTCAGGGGTATAAAACATGCAGCCAACGCCATTACATCAGTTTTTCTTGCCCCAGATGTCAGGAGCCCCCAAGATAGGAAGCAATCACATGGTATGGAACACCTCCAGTAGAAAAGTAAATACCCCTGCCATAAGATATGGCCAAAAAAGAGGATAGGTAGAAAGTACAGAAAAGACAGGGGGCTGGAGGGAGGGTAACCAGGACTTCAACAGTGAATACACTCGAACATCTACATTTAGGGTAAGTGTACACAACTCTACTATGTTCTTCGTGTTTCACTGTTGCAGTCATCACACTTGGGTTGATTCCCAAAGCTGAGGAAGGGCAGAGGCAGTCAAGAAGTATTAGGGCTGGCTATCAGGCCTTGTAAGACTGCTGTGGCAAATCCAGCTCTGGATTTAGAAAAGATGGTAATGCTTGGTGAAGGTGTGTACAGAACTCCAGGTTACAGCTTCCAGGATGTCCCTGGTAGGGACTCCCCTGAGAAATGCTGTAGAGATTGAGGTAGCCCTAGTGGAATGAGGTCTGATCCCCTGTGGGGTAGGTTTTCCATGATGTTTGCAGCAGAAATGGATGCAGTGTGCTATCAATTTAGAAATGGCTTGCTTTGAAATGGCCTTGCCCTCTGTTCCTGTAGCAAAGCTGACTAGCAGCTGGTCAGATTTTATGAAAGGTTTAGTCCTGTCAAGGTAAACCTGAGCTGTCTGTGCACATCCAAGGAGTGCAGGATCCTTTCCCCTTTACTCTGAGGATTAGGAAAAAAGGTTGGTAAATGCATGGATTTTTTTAAAGCCACACTGGATACCACCTTGGGCATAAATGTTGGGTTAGTCCTGAGGGAAACCCTGTCCGCATGGAAGATAATGAAGGGTTCCACAGCCATAAGGGCCTGTAACTCAGACACTCTTCTTACTGAAGTGATGGCTACAGGTAAGGCTGTTTTCCAAGAGAGGAATTTTAACTCTGCTGTAGCAGCAGGCTCAAAAGGGGGGAGCGTGAGCTTCTCTAGTACAAAGTTAAGGTCCCAGGCAGGAGTGGGAGCTCTCCTTGGGGGTCTTAAATTGTTAGCTCCTCTCAGGAACTGTTTGATCAGAGGGTGAGAGAAGAGGGGTGGCTCAGTATTGTAATGAGCTGAGATGGCAGAGGCATGAATCTTAACTGATGACAAGGATAGGCCTTTGTGGAGCAGCTCTGCTAGACAATCTAGGATTTGAGGTAAGGTGGGCATGGCTGCATCCTTTCCTTGAGACTGGCTCCAAGAACAGTATCTTTTCCACTTTTCTGAATAGGATTTCATAGTACTAGGCCTCCTGGTCTCAAGGATAACATCTAGCACCTGTTTGCTGAGGGTTTCTGGTGATGTATTCAGGGAATAAGCAAGGCTGCCAGGTTCAGGGTTTGCAGCTGAGGATGCAAAATCTGTCCCTCCTGCTGGGACAGCAGATAGGGGTCTGATGTAGGTGCCAGAGTGGCACTACTGCCAGACTGCATAGGAGTGGGTACCATTGCTGGCATGGTCAGTCTGGTGCAATAAGGATTGTCCTTGGCCTGTCCTGCTTGATCTTGAGTAGTACTTTTGAAAGGAGGGGCAAAGGGGGAAAGACATAGACTGACAGGTTTTCCCATGTAAAGGATAGGGCATCCACTTTCCATGCTTGGCTGTGGGGAATTCTGGTGCCAAATTTGCTCAGTTGATGGTTTTGGGGGAAGCAAAGAGGTCCACTTCTGGTGTTCTCCACCTGTGTATTAGAAGTTTGAATGAGTTGGGTTCCGGTTTCCACTCGTGTGGGTCCATTAGATTTCTGCTTAAGTCGTCTGCCAGAGAATTTTGTTTGCCTGGCAGAAATTGAGCTTGCAGGTGCACTTGATAGGTCAAGGCTGTGTTCCACAGACCCATGGCTAACCTACAGAGTGGGTAGGAATGAGTTCCCCCCCTGCTTAAGTACCACATAACTGTGGCCGTTGTCTGTCTTTATCAAGAGCTGTCCTGGCAGGACAAGGTATTTGAAGGCTGTCAATGCATTCTGTACAGCTAACATTTCTTTTTGATTGATATGCAGGTGAACTGGTCCTGGGCTCCATTTGCCTTGAATGCATTTGCAAACTATGTGAGCCCCCCATGCATAGTTTGATGCGTCTGTTGTCAGGGTTTGGGCAGCGGGGGGGGGGGGGGTTGAGCGAAAGGGAGTCACTTGTTGTGGTTGCAAGCCTCTGCCCACCAAAGGAACTCTGCCCTTAGGCAAGGAATGATAGGAATCACTGTTTCCAGGTCCTGAGAATGTTGACACAAGAGACTTTTTAACTACCATTGAAGTTTCCTCATACACAGTCTTGCATATGGAATTTGTAGAATGCATGAGGCCATGAACCCTAGGGCTTGCAGTATTTTTCTTGCAGATAGCTGGGTTTGGGTGGCCAGTAGTTTCAAGTAATTTGTCAAATAAACCTGCTTTTCTGGAGTGAGAAATGCCATCTGGGAAGTTGTGTTCAAGCTTGCTCCCAGGAATACAATCTTTTGGCTGGGTACCAGATGTGACTTATTTTCGTTGATGGTATTCCCCAGAGAAGTTAGGAGTCTCTTTACAAACGTCAAGTGCTGAAGTAGCAATTCCTGTCTGCCTGAATCAGGCAATCGTCCAAGTATGGGTAAATTTGAATATTTCTCTGTCTGCAGTATGCAATGGCTGGAGCCAGGCACATTGTGAATACCCTGGGTGCAGTAGATAAGCCAAAAGGAAGTGCAGAGAACTGATAGTGCATACAGCCTGCCCTGAAACGTAGATATTTCCTGCAAGATTCCCTTATGTGGATGTGCAGACAATCTTCTTTTAAGTCTAGGGTGACTAGCCAGGAGTCCTTGGCTAGCACAGGAAGCAGCTGCTGGAGTGTAAGCATTTTGAATTTTGGTACCACCAGGAAGGAGTTGAGAGTTGACAGATCCAGAAAAGGGCACGAAGAGTTCTCTTTTCTGGGCACCAGGAGCAGTCTGGAGTAGAAACCCTTTCCCCTTTGCTCTGTTGGTACATGTTGAATAGCCCTGATGCTGAGAAGAGAGAGTACTTGCTTTTGGGCCTCTGCCCAATGGTTTGGAGGAATGTCTGGCAATCCGCTTGGGGTTGGCAGTGAGTGGAAGTAGAACCTGTATCCCTGGGATACAATATTTAAGACCCATCAGTCCTGGATAATATACTCCCAGTTTTTTGCATGCACGACGAGTTTTCCTCCTAGGGGTGCAAGTACTTGGGCATGGCTGGGAAGGATGAGGACACAAGTCATTGTGAACTTTTTCCATAAGGGGGTGACTTACCACTCCCTGTTTTTGAGGGGGAAGCACTCCATTGTTTAGATCTGTGCATACCCAAAGACTGTAGTCTTTGTGGTCTGTTGCCTCTGGGATTGAACTGAGAAGGTCTGGGAGGGACTGGAAAGGACCAGTTTTTTGAAGGCCAATGCCTACTGAATCTAGGTGGCTGTACCTGTAAGAAATCTTTAACAGTTTGCATAGATTTAGCTTTTTCCTCCATCTTTTTAAGAACAACTTTTGCTTTTGAGCCAAACAAACATTCTTGGTTTAATGTAGCATCTAGTAATTTTGCATTGACATGGTCTAGCAAGATTTGTTCCTTCTGCCAAGCATGCCTTCTCAGAACAAACCCAGTGACAGCAGCCCTGCAAGATGCTTCTAAGGCATCAAAACCACACTGCAAAATATGTTTACCAACTTGGTTTGCCAGATGCATTAACTCTTGTAAGTCTATGTTTACCAACTTGGTTTGCCGGATGCATTAACTCTTGTAAGTCTATGTTTACCAACTTGGTTTGCTGGATGCATTAACTCTTGTAAGTCTTTATTTTCTGCACAATCAGGAATCAACAACATTTTTTGTTTAATTAGTTCCATAATACGCTGCTGGTAATGCAACATGTGAAACTGGCAATTTAAAGCCCTAATGGTAAGAGTTGCAGAGGTGTATACCTTCTTACCCCATCTGTCTAAAGCCCTAGAATCCCTGTCTACAGGGCTAGGGTTTTTGGCTTTAGTAACCTTAATACCTTTAGGTCCCTGGGAAATGGTCTCTGGACCCGCAGTGGGATTTTTAAAGAGAAATTTGTGAGAGTCAGGTACTCTGTAGTACCTGTCATGCTTTCTAGGAGCTGGTGGTAAAGTATCAGGGGTAAGACTGGATTTCATGAAGACATCATCTACAATATCCAGGACAGGAGTCATAGCTAGAGGCCTATGCTGAGGCAAGTCTAAAAATTCCCTGAGTCTCTTTTTGAACTGTGGGTAGTCCTAGCATTCCCAGTGGAAATGCTCTCTTAGGGTATGCAAGGTTTCACCGAAAGAAAAGTCCTCTGGGGGGAAGGCAGAGGGAATGGAATTCTCTTCATCTGAGTCCTCATAGGTAGATAAGGGTATGTCCTGGTAATCACAGGGGTCAGAGTCATCGGACTCATGGTCTGTAGAATCAGAAGGAAAATCAATACTTTGTCTTTTAGAGGGGGGAGGCTGGCTACCCTTAATTAAAGTAATAAGGTCTTCAGCCATTCTAATCATTTGTTTCTGTGGCATGGGAGCTTGACAATGCGCTTTGGTCAATTTCCTAGGCGTAGTGCGAACTCTGGGCCTGAGAAATTTAGTAGTTTTAGTCATTAACGAAGTAGTCGGTTTAATATGAACATCAGAAGGTCTGACTACACCCTCAGAAGCCGGTGCCTGCACAGTGGCTCCGGGCCCATCCAAGGTAGAGACATCCGCAGGTTCCATAGTCGAAGAAGCATCTCGTAGCACATCGGACTCCGAATGGGTCTCAGTAGAGGCCTGCGAATCTGTAGAAGCGGTTAACAGGGGCTGTGAAAGTGCCTCACTGAGTACTGGCAGACTGGCGACTAGCTTAACGGAAGCGTCATCGGCAGTTTTGGACGTATACGGTCTATCTCTGTCTTTATCCTTGCATATTTTCAAAAGATCGGTAGTCGGATGGCTTATCAAAGCCATTTTGGAATACGGTGAACGAGAGCGAAAGAATTTAGCAACAAAAATAGCCCGATGATGAATAGTTCGGGTGTTGAACAAGGCACAAAACCGACAGCGAGGGAAGGGACGTCATGGTCTGGGCCTAAACAGGTGCCACAGTAAGAATGAAAATCTCTGTGAGGTATTTGCTTTCCACAGGCAAGACAACTGTTAACTTTTTCTGACATTGGTTAGAGCAAGAAAAAAGGAACCCCAATGGGGTACTTTGCTTTAGAAGACTTCAGGTTTGAAACCCGAAAAACGCGAATTTCAGGAAGCAGCTGACCGGCACTTGAGAACTGCTTCTGCTTCAGGCTCCTGCACGGCAAGAAAAGCTGATGTAATGGTGTCGGCTGCATGTTTTATACCCCTGATGATTTGATGCCATTGAAGAGGTGACAGCATCCGACACAGAAATCCCAAGACTCTGGTATTCGGGCTACCTTCAGGCAGATAACCCAAGTGTGATGACTGCAACAGTGAAACACGAAGAACATCAAATAAATACATTTATTAATTCCTTCAGGAATTAAACAGATCATATCACTTCTGTTTTGCAGATGGGTCAATGATTAGTGATAATTAATTGATAACTAATACATTTAATGACTATTTTACAGGTTTTGGGATTGATACAAATGATTGTTATTCTCAATTCCTGGAAGAATTAATTAACTGTATGACAAAATGTTGTAATATTACTTAAGAGAAGTTATTAAGAACTTTAAATAAAATTAACTCTGCTACATCCAGTGGAACAGAGAGTATTCCTGGAATATTTTTTTGGTTGATATAAAATATTAAGTAAATATATTAGCTAGGGCATTTAATTCTATGATCTATAAAGGATACACAAGGATTTCTTGGAAGGAATCATTAGTTACTCCAGTGTTTAAATCTACAGAAAAGATGGAGCACAAAATTACTGTGTTTTAAGTATTGTAGTAAGTATAACACCAATATTATGTAAATGCAGACATTTATTTTCCAATGTCTTTATAAATGGACGTTCTACATTCTACTTTGTGAAGTTTTTAAGATTACACATCTAGGGCTATGAAGATGGGAATTAGTACAGGTGTAATCTATTCGGATTTAACCAAAACTTTTGACTTACTATCATGCTATACTATAGATATGGCATTGGAACAATATAGGGTTAATCAATATTTATGTAGGTGGATTAACCATCCGCTCAGAAGCATAACCCAAGGAGTAGTGATTCAATGAAAAAAATCAAAAACAGCAATGGTGGGATCCAGTGTTCCTTGGGGATCTCTGGTCAGGCCTTTGTTGTTTAATATCATTTTTGCCTCTATTCCACATGATGATCATTGTTGGTTTGTTAAATGTGCAAACTATTGTAAAATTGTTTTTTTTTTTTTTTGGTTAGTAATGAAGATGATTTCACTAATAATAATAATAAGTATTTACTATGCTAAGATAAGTTGGCTAGTACAGTTGGTATCTCGTTTAGTGAAAAAAAGTGTAACAATGTATTTTGGTAAACAAAAATTAAGGACATCCATTACATTGTCTACATTTGATTTATTAGAATCTTGGTATACTGATCAATTTCTCTTTTTGTTTTGAAAATCATGTGAGAGCCTTCTGTAATAAAGACTTGTAAAAGATTGGTTTGATTCTCAAAATCTTTACAGTGAGGGAGGTTAACATCTTAGCAAGTTTATTTAAGGTATGTATCACATCAATTTTGGAACACGATAGGGTCATTGTATAGAATCAGTTCAATACAAATTTACAAGCAGAATACATTATATTAAGCAGTTATGCTAAAAGGATAGAGGTGTTTCAGCATGTCTTTATACCCCCATTAAAGGTATATTACGGATCAACTTTTATTTGTCTATAAGTTGCTTAATGATTCTCTTCTTCAGTCTTTATTTAGTTTGGAAGTATACAATAACCCAAATACACATAAACATCATAATTTAAAGTTCTGTTTAGAGTTATATAATAACAAGAAGAGAACTTGTTTTTTAACACAAAGAATGGTACAATTATTTATTTTCAGTGGAGACCCAAAAAGAAAAGCTCCAGTGTAATACAAACTATTATGAACTTACAATTCAGATTCTTCTTCTTCTTTCAGCTTTTTCCCAGTTAGGGGTCACCACAGCGAATCACCTGTCCGCTCATGATTGGCAGTGGAGTTTTACGGTAACGAGGTGCCAGCCGGGTGCCCAACCTTCCACATAAGGCACACGCATGCACACACTCGAACCTAGGGCCAATTTGGAGTGTCCAATCCACCTACAGCATGTCTTTGCGATATGGGAGGTAACCGGAGCACCCGGAGGAAACCCACGCGACCACAGGGAGGACATGCAGACTCCGCACAGAAGGCACCCCAGCCGAGAATCAAACCAGAGAACCTCTTGCTGTGAGGTGTCAACGCTAACCGCTGCACCACCATGGCCGCCCTATGAACTTACAATTCAGATTAACAATACAATAAAAATACTGATGGTAACATAAAGCAAAAAAGCAGTTACATGATGCAGAGAACTCAGGTACGTGGTAGGTAGAAAATAACATTGAAAAATGAGAGAGTAATTATATACAAATGTTGTTACAAGTCAAATAACTATTGAAATATACATATTTACATAGATTATAACTGCAAAAGAGCATTAGGTGTTGAACAAGCAGGTACAACTTCCATTTGCATGAAATAGAGTCATAAGATTTACAGCTGTAAAAAGACAGACATTTCATGATTTGTCATAAGTTGAGTAAAAGACAGAGAAGGGTGAGGATTTAAATAGGGTCCTGGTAGGGGTAAGACTATGAGTTTAATAGGTAGTGTTTTAGCTCTTTTTTGGAGCAGTTTATGTGTGTGATGTTTCTTACACTGGAGGGAAGTTTGTTCCAGGCTAGGGACACTGAGTGTTTGTATAAGAGTTTGCCAATTTTTTTATTGGGTTTGTAAATATCCAGGAGATGTTGGTTAGAGTTACAGAGTGATTGATTAGGAGTATAGTAGGATACTAGGGAGGACAGGGAGAGGCAGGCAGTAGATTTGTAGAGTGTGGACTGTGTGATATGTAGTTGTGATAGTAGAAATTGTTATTCTAGCCATTGAAGTTTTTTTAGTGCAAGACAGTGGTGTGAGTTGTAAGGTTGGTTTGTGGCGAATCTAGCAATTTTATTACAAGTCCGTTCAAGCTTGGAGAGTAAAGTGGATTGTAAGTTTGTGAGGATAGGAGCAGCATACAGTAGGCAAGGTAGGAAAAATCCCTGAGCCAGATAAAGTTTAGAGTCTGATGCAAGGACATTTTTGTTAGTAGTCACAGTTTTTGTGTGTTTTCTTTTTAAATACATTACTGAATGTGAAGGTCGAATTTTAATTGATCGTCAATTATGGTACCAAGGATCTTAGTGTGAAGTTCTTTGATGACAGTGTTGATAAGTGATGAGATGGTAAAATGTGGATTTTAGATGGAAGAGTTATCTAGGAAGGAAGAGAAGGAGTTTGGTTTTATTTGGATTTAAGTTGAGCTGGTTTTCTGTAAGCCATCTTTCAATACAAAGGAACGAGTTTTGGGTAAGTGTGTGAACATGACAGCTGTTGTCAGAGAAGGAGATAAGTACAGAGTCATCCACATATTGTATAAGGAGGAGTGGCCACAGGATGTGTGGAGATTGTTAATAAAGATATTGTACAGAAGTGGCTCCAGAATAGAGCCCTGGGGGACTCCTGTTTGGATAGGTAGGAAGGAGTAGCAGGAAGTGTGCCATTTCACAAACTGTAGCCTGTTGGTGAGGAAGCTGGAGAACCAGTGAAGAGTGGAAGTTGGGAGGTTAAGACCAGATAATTTTGCTAGTAGCACAGAGTGAAATACTGTATCAAAAACTTTAAGAGACGTCTATGAATAGACAGGATAAAAGTTGTTTTTGGCCTCTACCCTTCGCTACAGTATGAGCAAAAGTTGGAAGGACAGTAGCAGTACTACAGTTTGGCCGAAACCCATGTTGGGTAGTAGTCAAAAGGTTTTCATGGATCAGTAGTCTGACAAGCTGACAGTGTATGCATTTTTCAAGAATTTTAGAAAGTGGGGAGAGAATGGCTATTGGGTCTGCAATTGGAAGGGTCAGTAGGGTTTCCCTTCCTTGTGTGGAGGTATTGTATAGAATGATTTCCAGATGTCGGGGACTGTTGCTTCTTGGATTGATCTATTTACTAGTACTGAAACAGGATAGGTTATAGAATCTGCTGCAAGCTTGAGAAAGAGGGGAGGTAGGTTATCGGTAAAGAGAGAACATGGTTTTAGTTTATACAGGAGTGATTTAATGTAGGTGGTGGGGAATGGCTTCAGTGAAAAGGGGGTTTTATTATTATGGGTAGAAGAGGTAGGAGGACTGGTGTTCTGGTCTGTGAGAGTTAGTCTGCAGATAGAGTCAAAATATTTGTTGAGAAGGGTGACAGTTTCTTGAGTGCTATTTGGGTAGGGGTTAAGAGTTGTAGGGTTTCCTGGTTGAAGAAATTTATTGATGGCGCTCCAGAATTTTTCTGGATTAGAGCAGTGTCTGGTTTGGGCCTTATTGTAGAATTTTTTCTTGTCTTTGTTGATTTGTTTTTTGGTAAGGTTTCTGAGTTCTTTGTAGTTTTGGAGGTTTGAAGGGGATTTGTTTTTTAGCTAGGGTTTCCAAACACTGTCTCTTTTATGCATGATGAAACCAGTGTCTTTTGAAACCCATTGGGCATAATTAGCTTTTATCCTAATGTTCCTTAATGGTGCTAGCGAGTTAAGGATTTCAAGGAAAATATGGCTGACTTTTTGTACAACTTCACTGCGGGGAAGGTGATGGAGGCAGGACCATTTGATGGATGAGAGTCTAGTGTTAAATGTTTCAACAGAAGACTTTTCAGCAGTCTTGGTATACATGAGATCTAGGTGGTTTGAGAAAATGTCTTTTGATGTGAATGTGAAGATGGTCACATAGTGTCTGGTAGGGTACAGGGGCTGTGGTAGAGTTTTTGATCAGTATTAAGGATCAAGTCTAGTACTGGAATTTTTGTTTGTGTGTGTGGAGGATATTATAAGTTGACTGAAATCATGAAAGTTTATGCAAAGGTTTGGGGAATCAGTCATTAGTTTAGTCCAGTCAATATTAACTTCTCCAAGGATGACTGTTTCATAAGGTATATTCTGTGTGATCCATAAAAGTATGTGTTCGAGAATGGGGATGTTATTACTTGATGGGATATAAAAAGAGACTATACCAGATTTTTAATGAATGTTTAAGTGACAGTTAAGTATTAATAGTTCAGCTGGGTGAAAATGGGGAGAGGTTAAGTTGCTCAGAGTAGAGAATAGCAATGCTGCCCACTTTTTTGGAATTCTGTTCATCTGATATATGTTATACCTTGGGGTAAGATTTCATTGTTACTGATATGGGGTTTCAACCATGTTTCAGATAAGGCTAGGATATGTGGAGACTTATGGGCTATCTATGCATGGATTTCAGTGGTTTTATTGAGTAGGTTTTGTATATTCATTGCGTACATGGTTAAATTATTGGGGGTGGAATAGATTGAGGGGAAGGATGAGGTAAGGTGGGAGGAGGGAGAGGTTAGAGCTGTGTGGAGAGGTGTATGGACCAGGGTTAGGGTGGATGTCTCCAGCTAGCAGAAGAGTACTTGTAAAAAAGGTAAGTTGTTGATGGTTTGGGTAGTAGGTGGAGTGTTTTACCTTAAGCTTTGGGGGGGGGGAGGTGTAGGGTAGCAATTTGATTCTGAGGAGATGTATGTAAAAGAAGTTATAAAGAGATGGGGAGACTGTGCATGATTGGGTAGTATCATTATTGTGAAGGGTGATTCACAAATCCACTCACAAATCCAACTAAGGCTCCTAATCATCGTCTTTCTCCTACTTTCTCTAACAGCAACCTACCTGCTAACCTCATATGAACAGTCAAAATATTTACAGTTGAACTTCCCTAATGCGCAAACAAGTACTATACCTCTAATTAACTCCCCAGAACACATAAATATAACATCTTTACCTAGGAACAAACAAAGTTGAAACAAGCAGCAAATCAAAAACCAGTCGGCCTAGGAAGGCTCCAACAACCAAAACTCAACCAGTAATGAAAAAAGCTTCTTTAATAAATCCAGTGCAACCATTACACGACACAGTAGAGTTAAGCGCTTTCACTTAGTACAAATACCAGGCTTCCTCAGAACTCTGTATCATAAAATCAGTCACCTTATATAGCTTGAATAGCTTAAATTAAGTCATGTGACTACCCCACCCAAAAAAATCATCAATTATTTTTAAAAATCTTTAAAACAATTCTTTAGAAATACAATTCTATAAAAAAGCTTCTAACCATGTTGTAAAACGAGACCTGGTCCACTGAAATAAATAATGAACGACAACATAACATAAAATAAAATAATACAAAAAATCCTGCAAGGATTCTATCTGTAAGTACAAGGTGTAATTCCTAAAACAGGAAAACAGTTTACAATCCTAATGGTTTTACATAATTACAATCCCTCATATTCATAATCTAGCAGCTCTAAGTTGTAAAACGCTGCTAATATTAATGTTATCATATAAACCCGGTGTTCTCCCCGTATCTAGTTTGAGTTGCCAAAGCAGCTCTCTGTACTCCAGCTTAGATTCCCAGCTGCCGCCCCGGGGGTCTATGCTAACCTGCTCCAAAACAAAAAACTTTAAAACCATATTTTTACAATTTTGAGAGTGTTTGTAAAAGACATTAGTTTTTTAGCCTTTACTAACTTCATACGTGTGTTCATAAACCCTTCTGTTTAAATGCCTTTCTGTTTTCCCTATATAAAAAACTTGAGCATATTGTACACATGCCCAAGTATACAATCCTCACAGTATTTTAATTGCAATTCCAAAGGGGTTGTATACTTGGGCATGTGTACAATATGCTCAAGTTTTTATATAGGGAAAACAGGCATTTAAACAGAAGGGTTTATGAACACATGTATGAAGTTAGTAAAGGGAAAGAAACTAATGCCTTTTACAAACACTCTCAAAATTGTAAAAATATGGTTTTAAAGTTTTTTGTTTTGGAGCAGGTTAGCATAGACCCCTGGGGCAGCAGCTGGGAATCTAAGGTGGAGTACAGAGAACTGCTTTGGCAACTCAAACTAGATGCGGGGAGAGCACCAGGTTTAAATGATAACATTAATATTAGCAGCGTTTTAAAACTTAGAGTTGCTAGATTATGAATATGAGGGATTGTAATTATGTAAAATCATTAGGATTGTAAACTGTTTTCCTGTTTTAGGAATTACACCTTGTACTTACAGATAGAATCCTTGCAGGATTTTTTGTATTATTTTATATTATTTTATTTTATTTTATGTTATGTTGTTGTTCATTATTTATTTCAGTAGACCAGGTCTCGTTTTACAACATGGTTAGAAGCTTTTTTTATAGAATTGTATTTCTAAAGAATTGTTTTAAAGATTTTTAAAAATAATTGATGATTTTTGGGTGGGGTAATCACATGATGTAATTTAAGCTATTCAAGCTATATAAGGGGACTGATTTTATGATACAGAGTTCTGAGGAAGTCTGGTATTTGTACTAGGTGAAAGCGCTTAACTCTACTGTGTCGTGTATTGGTTGCATTGGATTTATTAAAGAAGCTTTTTTCATTACTGGTTGAGTTTTGGTTGTTGGAACCTTCCTAGGCCGAGTGGTTTTTGAACATCTTTACCTAGCTATTTATCTGCTAAACATCACAGACTGACCCATATCAAATACAACTATCTAAAACCTAAAAAAACCTCTTCACCATTACTTTAACCTCCACAATCCCTTAAACAAACTATTACACCTCTCCTTACTAGATGGGGACATTCATCCTAACCTAGGACCAGGGAAAAAACAAGCACAGAACCACAAATCCATGTTCCCGCTACCCCAAATATCCCATCTAAATCTCCCAATTCACTCTATATAGCTCACCTCAATAGTCGCAGCATAAATAATAAAAATTGCCCACCTCCATGCTCTCCTGGATGTTCATTTCTTTGATATACTTTGTTTAACAGAAACATGGCTAAAACCCACTATGTTGTTTGTTTGTCTTTCGGCTTTTTCCCAGTAAGGGGTCGCCACAGCGGAACTCCGGTGCGCTAATGATTGGCAGTAGATTTTTACGAAACACCAAGGTGCCAGCTCGACGCCTAACCTTCAACGAAGGCATGCCCATTTACGCATGCATGTCTTTCGAACAGTACCCAAACGTGTGGAGGACATGCAGACTCCACACAGAAGGCACTCCCAAGCCAAGCCGAGAATCGAACGGGAGAACCTCTTGCTGTGAGGTAACAATGCTACAGCTATACCACCGCGGCTTGTCCGGCTAAAACCCACTATACACGATGTTGAAATTATTCCATCTGGGTACAACATCTTGAGACAAGACCACAAAGTAAAAAAAGGAGGGGGTGTTGCTATCCTCTATAAAGAAGGGCTACAAATATCTATACTAGATCTTGGTTCCTCTTCTGAAAAAAATGCAGAAATCATTAGCACCAAACTTCAACTTAATCCTTGCAAATCCATAAATATAATATGTATCTACTTGCCCCCTGGTAACTACATCACCACTCAAAGGTATCCTTGATGAATTCTCCACAAAAATTCCCCAAGAGACAATAATTCTTGGAGACTTCAATATAGACTGGAAGGACTTCTCTACTGAATCACCAACCTCCCATATTAACCTTAATGGCTTCTCACAAACAATTCACTCCCCAACCAGAATTAATAAACCCAATAACAAAGAATCCATCCTAGACCGGATTCTAATAAATAATCACCAACAACTCTATAATGTAGGGACCCTCCCTGATGATGTAAGTGACCATTCTCTCACTTACATAATCAGACAAAGGTTGAGCTCACACAACTCAACCATATATAAAACAATAAGAAGCAACAGAAACTTTAACCCCAATAACTTCCAAGCTGAACTAAAAGAATGTGATTGGTCACCTATAAAATACCTCCCACTTGACGAAGCAACAAACTACTTTAACTCAAAATTCTTAACAATCCTTAACCACCATGCACCAAAGCGTTCCATCAAAATTAAATCTAAACCCACTCCATGACTTACAAATAAAACCAGGCAGAAAATTCAACAGAGAAATAAAGTTTGGGCACTATGGAGAACAACTAAAAGCCCCGTAGACCAACAAAAATTCAGGCAAAAAAAGAAATGTGACTAAGAAAGCTATACTCGAAGATAAAAAAAACTTTTACTTCCACCTCCAACAGACCAACCAAAATAATCCACAAAAGTTCTGGGCTAGCATAAACAGATTACTTCAACCAGGCCAATCCGCAACAGCACCCGCTATAGGATCATACGATCAAATTCCAACAATCCAAAGCAAACTGCTAATGCTTTTAATACCATCTTCACTGAGACCATCCAAACACTTGCTAATCAACTAAAAGCCGATAGTTCTGCCCTTCCAACCACTACTACTAACTCTCTCCCAACTCTAAACCTGCAACCTGTCCCAACTTCCCTCATCTGCAACCTCTTAAGTAAACTAAAACCTATTACCCCGTAAGCTGACCAGCTACCTGCTGAATATATGCAAAAGGCAGCCAAAGTCATAGCTTATCCTGTATCATTGCTGATAAATAGAACCATACAAGAAAGCACTATTCCCACCATCTGGAAAATCTCCTACATTATCCCCCTACACAAGGGAGGAAACTCCAGAGAATATTCTATCGTCCCATAGCTCTACTTTCCTCATTAGCTAAAATAATGGAAAAGTGCATCCACAGACAGTTACTACACCACCTACTCCAGAACAATTTACTGGCCAAATCTCAACATGGCTTCAGGCCTTTCCACAGTACAACTGCACTCCTATCCTTCACTGACAGCATCAAAAAAAAACGTAATAACAATCTTCTCTCTTCAGCACTTTTCATTGACCTTTCAAAAGCATTCAACATGGTCAACCACAACTTACTTCTCAATATTCTAAAATCCTTCTCTCTGGACACTAAGACTATAAAATGGTTCCAGTCCTACATTGATAATAGACAGCAGGCAGTGCTATGGGACAACAACCTCTCATCCCATCTCCCAGTTACCCTAGGTGTTCCTCAGGGCTCTATATTGGGTCCCCTCCTTTTCTCAATATTTATCAATGACCTCAACCTAGCTATTCCTTTAACTAACTGTGTACAATACGCAGATGATTCAACAATAATCTGCTCAACTAAATCTCAATAACAACTACAGACTCTAACTCAGACAATGTTCAATAAAACAGAAAATTGGTTTCTGCAATGCTGCCTCCTCTTGAACCCCCCCCAAAAAAACAAACTCCTCCTCTTCACTCCTACCCGTAAATCACTCCCAATGAACTTTTCAGTCTTATCCAATAATGGTACACTCATATCTCCCAATCCAACAACTAACTTCTAGGGGTAACCACTGATAACAACCTGAACTTTGAAACCCATATTAACAATACCATAAAAACTGTCAACAGGAAACTAGGCTCCCTCTATAGGATAAAACCCTTTCTTTCCCCACTAGCCAGAACCACTATTGCCTATTCCCACCTTATCTCCACACTTCTTTATGCATCTTCCATATATACTAACTTGTCAAAAAATAACCTTAACAAGCTAGCCAACGCTTACAATAGCATTGCCAGATTTACTACTGCTTCCTCCTTTAGGACCCATCACTGCCATAATCTGAAACAATTAGGCTGGTTAAAGCTTCTGAATCAGATTCACTTTAAACAACTCACCATTGCACACAAAACCCTCTTCCAACCTACCAATACCCCAATACTTGCTAGTCTCATTACCCAATATAAGAACCTTTCAACTTTACGCTCATCTAATAAACTACTTGTATCAACATGTAAATCTAATAACATGGCAGGAGATGCTGTGTTCTCAAATGCAGTTGGAAAGTATTGGAACCAACTCCCCCATGAACTTACATCACTGTCTTCATTTACACTTTTTAAACACAATCTGAAACTCTATCTTAAAACCCATTGGTTATGTCCCTGTACAAATCCAGACTAATCTCAAATTATATCCCAAATACCATCTCTTGACCTAATTCCTGCTCTATCTGTGTCTTTTTAGATCAAGGCCTATCCTTGCCAAAACATATCTTATCCTAATAGGTATTTTAAATTATCTCTAGTTAAATTCTTCTGCATATAATTCTAAATCATCTTACCTCAGGCAGGCAACAAGTATTGTTTAAACTGTGAGCATTGCTGAACTGTTGAAACTTGAAGTATGCATTTGTTTAACAATTACTTTCTAGTTACTAATGAAGTATTGTACATAAAGTCTAAAATATCTTATCTAATGCTTGTAACATGTTTTTTGTATAAACTGTGAAGATTCCTGAACTGTTTAGAATTTGTAGTATTTAACTGTATAACAACTAGCACCTGTATGTTAGTAGTTTAGTAATCTCTTGGAGCTCATCTCCCTGGGACTCTACTGAAAATGGACATAAATCCAGTTAGAATATCCCGGTCAACAAATGTAAAATAAATAAATAAAAATAAAATAAAGGGTAAGCATAAGAGATGGTTTAAGGTAGGAGAGTTTACTATGATATGAAGTTAAAGATTGCGAGAAGGATGATTAGTGGGGTAGTTAGGAAGATGTGGGTCATGGTGTAGTGTGTTGTGTGTAAGAGAGTGAAGGATCTGTAGTGAGAGGGTGGGTGGCTTGGTTAGTTGGGAAATAGGTAGTGGGATTTTATTTGGGTTGGCCTGGTATGTAGAGGAAGGGTGTTGGAGTGCTAAGGGTAGCGGGTGTAGTAGGTTAGGAGTGATAAGTTATGTGAGTTAAGAATAACTACAGTTAAGAGTAGGGAGGGATAAGGGTGAGAATGATTATGGGGAGAGGGGTGTGGTTGGAGATTGGGTGGCACAGCCTTACAGAGTAAATTACCTGAATACATACCTCTCAACCATACCGACTTCCTCGGTAAACACCGGTTTTCAGGGAAAAATAATGGGTGCCAAGAATTCCTGAGAGGCCCCTTTCATTTCTGAATTTCCCAGGTTTTTTTTTTTTTTTTTGGGACAAAGTAGTTTCTGATGTCATCACGTGCAGGGCGAATGTGATGACGTCAGCTTCAAGTGGCAGGCAGACAGACGGCCTGTCAGAATGCTGAGCCATAATTTAACTTGCTGCGGTTAGAGCACCTTCTTCCTCCAGGTAAAGATTGTTATGTGAGAGAGAAACAGGGAAACAGAGATTTGTACTTATGTGCAAGAGAAACAGGCAAACAGCAGATTTGTACTTAGTTCTGTTATGCCATTATTTGTACTTCTTTCCTTATTACATTTGCAGTTAGACCATTTTCCTCCTCCAGGTAAAGATTATGTGCGAGAGAAACAGGGAAACAGCAGATTTGTACTTAGTTTTATTATGCAGTTATTTGTACTTCTTTCCTTATTGCATTTTCTTATGATTCGCAGTTGCTTGGCACTCACAGTCTGCATTTGTATTTAAGTCAGCAGATTTATTAGTGCTGATAAGCTGAACTGTGTGCGTTAAGCCATAACGGCATTTGTACTTAGTGCTCAGCAGCAGATTTACTGCTTTGTACTGTGCTCTATTAAGCTGAATGGCATTAGTGCTTAAGTGTGCTCCATTAACGACAGTCTGTATTTGTATTTAAGTGTGCTCCAATAACGGCAGTCTGTGTTTGCATTTAAGTGTGCTCCAATAACGGCAGTCTGTGTTTGCATTTAAGTGTGCTCCAATAATGGCAGTCTGTGTTTGCATTTAAGTGTGCTCCAATAACGGCAGTCTGTGTTTGCATTTAAGTGTGCTCCATTAACGGCAGTCTGTGTTTGCATTTAAGTGTGCTCCATTAACGGCAGTCTGTGTTTGTATTTAAGTGTGCTCCAATAATGGCAGTCTGTGTTTGTATTTAAGTGTGCTCCAATAATGGCAGTCTGTGTTTGCATTTAAGTGTGCTCCATTAATGGCAGTCTGTGTTTGCATTTAAGTGTGCTCCATTAACTGCAGTCTGTGTTTGTATTTAAGTGTGCTCCAATAACAGCAGTCTGTGTTTGTATTTAAGTGTGCTCCATTGAGGGCAGTCTGTGTTTGTATTTAAATGCGCTCCGTTAACGGCAGTCTGTGTTTGTATTTAAGTGCGCTCCGTTAACGGCAGTCTGTGTTTGTATTTAAGTGCGCTCCGTTAACGGCAGTCTGTGTTTGTATTTAAGTGCGCTCCGTTAACGGCAGTCTGTGTTTGTATTTAAGTGCGCTCCATTAACGGCAGTCTGTGTTTGTATTTAGGTCTGCTCCGTTAACGGCAGTCTGTGTTTGTATTTAGTTGTGCTCCGTTAACGGCAGTCTGCGTTTGTATTTAAATGTGCTCCGTTAACGGCAGTCTGCATTTGTATTTAAATGTGCTCCATTAACGGCAATCTGCGTTTGTATTTAAGTGTGCTCCATTAACAGCAATCTGTGTTTGTATTTAAGTGTTCTCCATTAATGGCAGTCTGCATTTGTATTTAAGTCGTCAGATTAGTGCTGTTTATTGCTTTGTACTGTGCTCCATTGAGGTGTGTGTGTTTGTGTGTGTGTGTGTGTGTGTGTGTGTGTGTGTGTGTGTGTGTAAAATGCCCCAGTTAGGTATAACTGGTGGTTAGAGCTACTCAGACTCAAACCCTGTACCTTAGATACAAGAAGCAAGAGCCTAAATTCTCTACCCATCCAACCATAACTTGTAATTCAAGGAGTTAAGTCATAGTTCTCAACTGTCCAAAGTTTTACAGAATGTTTGGTTCATACTTGTGGTCTGTTCCTCTTAAAATTTGTGGTTTTCTGGCAAATTGGTGAGAACTGAATTCACTAAATAATGACAGCCATTTAAGCTTCAGTCTTCCTATCTTGCATGGTAACACAAAACATTTTATTCTAGCAACTTTTCTAAGATGATACAAGCAATGTTTAAAATGTGTCCCTGGTTTTCGGCCTTTGCCCCCCCCCCCCCAATAAATTTTGGATTTTTTCAGATTTCTTGTGCTGCTTACTTCTTCAGGGAGAGAGTTTAGTGCTGCTTATGCAAAGTCTGTTTTTGTTTGATGTTAGCAGCACAACAGGTAGAATACTTGCTTTTGATGCAGAAAGCTGTGTTTTCTACTCCCACAGTATATGTAGATGGAATGCTGATACCGTACTGTGTTGTAGTTTGAAAGGGGGTGGATGCTGCAGTCCTGAGAATGTCCTCTTTGGTGGAGACACCTAGTAACTGTGAACCTGTTATCAGTCTGCCATCCATTCCCTATTGCAATATTACTAGCGTTTAATTTTTTTAATGTAACAGGCAATTTATTCCTCAAGGGCAACAGGCACTTTATCTGTAGATGAAACAATGAAATATAAAGTTGTTAGCTAGCAGCAACCTCTTCATTAGTTAAAGCTCTATTTAATGTGGAATTATTTAGATGCCTTTTACTTCTGCAGAGATTGTGCATATTTACTTATACTGGTGGGTTGTAGAAGTTTAAGTAAACTTTTGATGGAAATGTTCTGAATTGGGCAGTTTTGTCATTATTGGTTCAGGCACTTTGTTTCACTGCTTACTGAAAAAATGTTCAAAACAATAAATTTAAAAATCGCTCTAACAAGTGTGCTGTATTATGCAAGGAATATAATTTAATACAATCAGGAAGGTGTATCAAAGAACACATGTACACATACATAGTCCTAAAAATGTGTGGAAGGGGCCTACGATTTGAAAACAGCCCAAAGGTAATCTTAATTGGCCACTGGCCAGATGCACTTTCTTTGAATGTGGGTTTCAATGCTGTTTCAATGAATGTGAGTTTCAAGGGGACAGAAGTTTTAATGCAAAGTCTATTTCCATTGTGAGACTGTATTGCTTTGTTTAGCAGATGTCTATTAGTGTTTGTGCTATAAAATGTAAAATAAAAGTATTTAATGATCAGTGTAGAAGTAAAGCAGTATTCACATTACAGAGCTTAAGGTAAATGAGGTGACATAGCCAAGTAATGGGACATTTGAATGGCTGCAGGGGGGGAGGGCTCTGTATGGGGGGACCCATTCGACCATGATTTTGTGAGGGGAGAAGGTAAACAAACTCAAAGACAGTCCCAGGCGGCACAAACTCTAGCTACACCACTGATCAATAGGCCATGGAGAATGACTTGGCAAATTATAATATTCTTTTGCTAAGATTAGAATATTGCCTACCAGTAAATACCCTACTTTTACCACAAAACCCACATACAGCAAGTCACCAAAAACAGTGCTGCAGTGTTTTGTGTTAGCACTGTACTTGTGCATCTCTACTGTGTTTTGTTTTTATATTAGGATGACTGGGTTTATTTATCTTGTGGAAAGAGGTGGCCAGACAGCTCATTAATTAGTTGTTTTTTTTTTCCAGTGCTGCTATACATTGTGTTTGCATGAGTTAGCAGCACTCTAGCAAACACCTAAAAAGCAAATTTTCCCTGTAGTATGTCCCATAAAATGGTACTCTGTAAAGCAGCAATCAAGAGCAAATGCCCTGTGTGCTGATAAGCTTAGAGTAGCTATAGGGCATCAAAGTGGCAATACCTTCAGATTTAGTAGAATTCAGTATAGCGTAAACATTAAAACTGGTGTAATTTAGTACTGTTTAGCATAATCTGCCTCGATAAAGTACCCTTATTAGTCTAAACCAACAAAGCACCCTTAATAGGCTTCTATCCCAAAACACTACACCCTGTAGCTCACCAATCAAAGGACCCCAGCTTGGTGGATACGGGCATCTTGAGACAATGCAGCTACTGTCTCATGTTCACTGTCAACCACTTAAGCCTTAAAGATGCAGACACAGTATGCAAGAGGTGTACTTACACAATGACACTGGATGTAAAACTCTCACATATAAACCCTTATCAGGTTATCAAAACTGCGTACACAACACCCACTTCACAAAGCACACAACACATACATGGACTAATGTATGATGAGGCACTTAAAAGCAATCTTCTTAAACAACAAAAATTGCCCAGACTGCCAGTTCACAAAGCTAAGTCTCAGCAAGCCCAAAGGTACTCAGGAAAAAAACAAAACCTAACACCAAACATACTGTCTCTGTGAGTGGAGCCCAAAACACTAAGCCCCTACGGCAAGCAAACACACTTCATGGGACTCTCATCACAGGGGACTCCATTGTAAGACATACTGATGCCCCTCTAACCAGGCTGAACAAGGAGAAGATATCTGATAGTTGCTTATCTGGCACCAGGATCTGACAAACCATGCATACTCTCAAGTCATTATGCCACAGGTACCAGTATAATTCCATCGTCGTCCATGTAGGTGTAAAGGACTGGAGATGTACCTCCCCTGGACTACATAAAAAGAGACATTATGGAGCTTTCAGACTACATGCCTCAGGCTGGTACAGGCCTAGCATTGAGCTGCTTATTACCATCACTAACGATAATGCAAAAATATGAGCAAAGACTGATTTCAACAACTGGCTGTCCTTCTAGCGTCACTGCAAGGGGATCCAATATTTGTCAGCTTGGGAGGACATGGTAAACAAGACCACTTTACTTTCCCAAGGATGGTCTGCACCTTTCCCCTCTAGGCTTTCGAACACGGACTAAAACTTTATCCACCCCACAGCACGTTTTTAGGTAATGCCAAATTAGCAAACCTACCAACTGACTCAACTCAAATCAACTCAACTGAACCTCAAGGTGTTTCTGTTCAATGCCAGGAGCCTATATAAAAAAAAAACAACACTCCTTCTAAGCCCTCCTCACACTCGAAAATATCTGTGCAGTTACCGAGACAGGATTTAAAATAGCAGAGAGTACCCTGGCAGTGCAAGGTTTACAAATCTTCCATATTTTAGATCAGCAGCTGCAGAGCCAAGGGCAAAAGGTAGAGGTGTCACAATATACATCAGCAACAGGCATGCCTCTAGGGTGGTCAGACAGGATGATGTGGTTGAGTTCTTCCATGTGAAGATCACCGAAGACAAAATACTGTACCATATCCTAACCAGTTATAGGTCTCTCTCCATACTCCATGAGACTCGCAATGCATATTTGGACCTACTGGAAAAAACTTACCATCCAGCCTAACACCCTACTCGGGAGACTTAAAATGATCTCTCTATAGACTGGGAATACTACATGGCCTCAATTCTGCAGGCACAGAGAGCCCTAGACTTCATAAATACAAACACCCTGGCCCTGGACCAAATAATGAATATTCCCACTACATGCTGTAACATACTGGACCTCATGCTCACAAATACGTGAAAAAGCTGCACCTCCCCCCGATGTCCCATGCTCCCTGGTAAGGTCCAACCATAAAGCAGTCTCCTTTGAAATCAAAAATCAACTCCGCAATCCTATTAAAATCAGTAACAGTTAGGGACTACTCCAAGGCAAATTATCTTTTATTAAGTAATAGTTTGCCAAAAATTAATGCCCCTTCAAACCCCAAGAACACAGTAGCCTATGCTTTATAACTCTCAGAGGCTCTGTACAGCAATGTCAATGGCTGCACAGAGCCTGCTGTGCCTACTGGAAGCAAGCACAGGACTAATCCCAGAAACAAACTACCCTGGTGGCATTCCAAATTAAATACGATATACAACAAACAGAATAAAAATATGACAAAAAAATCAGAAAGGGTAATTCCTTTAAAGATAAAAAAAATTATCTTATCTAACTGAATAGGCAACTAAGAGGAACAATTAGGTCAAGCAAAGCCAACTATGATGCTAAGATAGCCTCCCAGGTGAAAGATAACCATAAGGTCTTCTACAGTTATGGCATAAACCCCAAGGGCAGCTCACAGCGATGTGCTGAAATGGTAGTTAACAGTGCTACATTTACCAAGCCGGCAATATAGTGAACCTGTTAGCAGACTAATTTCCAACTTTACCCCCACCTCACCTCCAGCCATCCCCCCAAATATACTCTCAAACATAACCCCTCCAACTATAACTAGGGAACACATACTGGCTACACTCATTAAAACCAAGAACACAGCCCCAGTGGGCCCAGATAACATCCCAAGATGCCTTATGTATAGTCTAAAATATGACTTATTAAGACCCCTGGAGTCAAAAAGTCTTAAAACAGGCTTTGTGTTACGTGAATGGAGGACTGTGATGGTCATCCCCCTTCATAAGGGAGGACCTTCAACAGATCCTGGAAACTACAGACCCATTAGTCTGGCTAGTCTTGTCTACAAAGCCATGGAAAGAATTATCATGGAGATTATCAACAAGGACATAGGAGACAACCAGATACTGGATCCATCCCAGTTTTGCTTTGTCAAAGAAGGTCATGTTTATTGAATCTGGTGGACTGCTTTGTAAATGTCACTAAAGCAATGGATGAGGGGAAAACGGCGCATACTGCCTACCTAGATCTGGCTAAAGCATTTGATACAATATCCCACTCAAGCATGGTCAACAAATCTATGGAACTAGGTACTAACCCTTTTATAACATGCTGGATTGGTGGCTCACTGATAGGATCCCAGGAGGTTAGAATCGGGGAGGCCATCTATACAAAGAGGCCAGTCACAAGTGGAGTTCCCCAGGGCTCTGTGCTAGGCCCACTACTCTTTGGCATCTACTTCTTGGATGTCAAAGTCAATGTCAAAGGCCTCTGGCTAACCAAGTTCTTAGATAATTGCAAACAGGAAGCAGTAACTGAATCCCACCAAGACAAGAACAACTTTCAGGAGGGTCCAACACAGATAAACACTTGGTGCCAAAGCCATGGCTTAAAGTTCAATACTAATAAAATGCATTATAGTACCTTTTGGGAAGTCTGCTACTCCAGGTTACTACCTCATGAATAAAACAACCCTAAACGTTGACTCACTACTTGAGGATCTGGAAACTCATGTAGATAGTAACCTAGCCTTTGAACAATGTGCCCAAGGGAGTAAGAAAATTTGTGTTGCTCAACTTATAAGCAAGGGCATGGCATTCTAGGTCCAGACACTCATCATCAGACCCATCAGAGTATAAAGCCCCCTTCAGTTTAACATGCAGGAACTGCAATGTCCACAAAGCTTCCTTACAAAAAAATACACTGAGTAAACACAATATTTTATGCTGACTGCCTCAAAGCCCTGTCTCTTTATTTAGTATCATACAGAGTTCTGAGTGATCTCTGAGTGGCATACAAGGCATTCCTGGATCCTGTCTTGATGAAACTTCTGCAACTCCTCAAAACAAACAGCATCAGAACTACTAGATTAAAAAGACAGAAATTTCACTTGTGACATAAATAGAACATATTGGAGAAAAAGATACATTTCTCAGATAATTCCCATTCTCTTGAACAGGCTGCCCATCCATGTGAAGGAGAGTTCTACCCTATCTTTATTTCAGTGCAACTTGGACCAATGGATGGGTAATGAGAAATTCATCCCTAGTCTGGCACCTTTGTCTCTGATGGACAGAGGCAGTCAGTAAATCACCCCTATATAAATCAAATTTGTGGGTCACATTTGGGTTGCATGGCTAGGCTGATAAAGACCGTAATGGTTGTTACCCTATTATACACCTGTGAATGCACCTTCACACTTACAGTCAAAGGCTACCATCACCAGCTTTGGTGGCCTGCCTTTGAGTGCCTTATCCATGCTCTTCATGCATAACTTACCTTTGTCTGCCGTCATGAATTCTGTCTTGTTCTGGAGCTAAAGACTTAGCAGTCCAGGGTCATGACACTTCCCTGCCAGGATGGACATGCCTATCCTCTTCTCCCTGATCCGTCAAGCACCCAGTCCACTAACTGAATTCAGGTCACCTGGACCATAATCAGGGCTTTATCTCTCTGCTACTGGAGGAGGCATATTAAAAGACGCTTTCTGAAAGGTCAGTAGACTCCACGGAAGTTAAAGATCTATTATCTGTATAATGCATTGTTGAGTGAGACAGACCACTGGAATGTCTAAGTATATGGCCTCGCCTCTGACCAGAAGATTTTAGGGCTGTTGATTTCTGCAATAAGTGAATTTGGCCTGTCTTCAAAGATCAAGAATTAATAAATGGTAAACATCACTGGATATCTGTGGTCTCCAGATCCTGACCCTAGCTTGCACTTTATTTAAGATTGAATGTGAGCAAAGAGCAATATGCTCCATTGACTGTACATGCTTTCACAGGATAGGGGTATTCTTGATAAAAAGTTGATTTAAAGCAGGGACAGAACTTGGGAGACAGCATACAGGGACCCCATTTGAGCTTTTAGTCTTTTTTGAAGGAAATTGTCTACAATGAATAATACTGGGAGGGAGACAATTGTTAACTATAGGACCAGAAAGAGATAAAGGGTGAGCAGCCAGAGAGAATGATTTTGGTACTGCAGCAGAATAGCAACATTTATGAGGTTAGTAAGAAGGTCATCATGAAAGGTATTTGTGGAGTGGGGGTTAATTAGTCAATACAGGCACTTAATTTTTTCTTACTGGGGGGCAAGCCTCCCTTTGTACCACACCTCCTTCCGTAAATATACTAACTCCACTGTCACACAATAGTAGACAAACGAAAAAAAAACAGACATGCTTCCATAGAAAAGTAGAGTTGTGTAAAATCTTACCATAGCAGTATATGTCCTACTCTTCACTGCTGCAGTAGTGATCTCCCACGCAGGGTAGCTGACATTCGACTAGTACACCAAAGCCTAATGGTCTTGTATGCTCCATCCCTGCACAAAACTTTATGCATAAAAGTGACATATGAACCCAGTTACCCAGAACTGAATCGCCCCAGAAGAGAACAGCCTCCAAAGGACAAAGGAGTTCATGCACATCCAAAAGGGAAAAAAAAGCAGAAGAAAAAAGGGAAACCCTTAGTCAGAAGGGGATCCAAAACAAAAATCAGAACAAACAAGGTGGGGTTGAGGGGAGGGAGCGAATACTGAAACAGTGACTAGAAGGACATCTACTGTTATGCTAAGATTTTATACAATTGTACTGTGTCTTTCTATATTGCTGTTGCAGTACTCAACGTTAGGGAGAGTAAAAAAGCTCAAGAAACAGAATGGGAGGAGAAAGGCTTCAGCCTTATAAAACAGTTCTAGCAAAACCTGTTCTGGCCCTACAAACCATATCCAGGTTATAATGCTTAGTAAAGGTATGCACTGAAGACCAAGTAGCAGCTTCAAGGATGGAATTGGTGTCCAGTCCAACCCTTTGAAGAAAGCACCAGAAGAGGCACCAGCCCTAGGGGAAAGAGCTCTAATAGCAGTAGACAAAGATTTGCAATGAAAATAACAAAAAGTAATGGCCTTGGATATCCAGGAAGAGATTGTTTGCTTAGAAACAGCCAAACCCATTGTTCTGAGATGAAATGAAACAAACAGCTGGTCAGACTTACGAATGGCCTCAGTTTTTTATCCAAATAATACCTGAGCTGTCTGTGCAAATGCAAGGGATGCAAGACCCTCTCACTAGCAGACTGAGGTGAAAGGAAGGGAGTGGTACTGACTTGATTCAAAGACAACTCATTTACTACCTTAGGCATCAAAGAAAGATTAGTACGAAGGGACACCCTGCCCATGTGAAAAAAACAAAAATGAAGGAATGCCCATAACAGCCTGGACCTCAGAAACTCTACGAGCAAAAGTAAGAGCCAGCAACAAAACAGTCTTCCAGGTGTAGGCTCAAAAGGAGCCGGAGTAAATTTTTCCATAACAAAATTAAGGTCCCAAGGAGGAATAGGTTTCCTTGGATGCCAATATGAAGGGTACCTTTAATAAATTGCTTGACCTCAAAACAGGTAACCAAAGGAGGATTCAAGGTCAGACAAGTAGAAATGGCTGAGAAATGGGACATCACAGTAGACTAGACCAGGCCAGACTGAAGCAACTCATGCAAATAAGATAGGACCAAAGAGACCTCCATTGAAAAATGGTCCTGGCTATGATCATGGCACCAGACAGGAAATAATTTCCATTTTGATATACAAGATTTTCTTGTTGAGGGTTTCCTTGCCTCCTGTACAACCCTGAGCATGTCCTCAGAAAAGAGGTGCCTGAAAGGGATCAAAACCCTATCAACCACAGTGTTATTTGAAGAGTGGATACGTGAGAATGGATGAGAGACTCCTTGTCCTGTGTGAAGAGGTCCAACCAGTGAGGTAACTTGTGGTGATTGTCCCTGGTCAGATGTATTAAGAGGGGGAGCCAATGTTGTCCTGGCCAAAAGGGAATCACTAACAAGATTTCCGAGGAGTCCAGCTGAGTCTTCTGCAGGACTCTTGGAAGTACAGGAGGAAAGAAAGCAACAAGAAACATCCCCTTCCAGTTAATAGAAAGAGTGTCTCTCTTCCGCACCAGATGGCGTGGAACTCTGGAAGCTGTCTGCTCAGAAGGGAGGAAACAAGATCTACCCTTGGAATATCCCACTGATGGACAATGTCCAGAAACACATCTCTGTGAAGCATTCATTTGTGAGCCTGTGTTTTAGACCTGTTCAAGAGAGTCTGTCTCTGAAGGAATGTATACTGCCTGAAGAGTTAACTGATAGCCACCTCCCATGCTTGAAGAGCCATGACTTTGTGCCTCCCTGCTTATTGACATACCATATCACTGTAATGTTGTCTGTGTATACCTTCAAGGGACCTGGACAGAACATAAGGTAAAAACCTTGAAGTGTCAGTATCAGATCTCTCATCTCTTTGATGTTGATATGCTCTGACTTCTGATGGAGAGGCCAGAGACCATGGACTTTCAGGTGACCAAATGAAACCTCCCACCTCAAGTCTGAGGCATCGGTGAACAGTTCTTGAGAGGGGACCGGAGGCTGAAACAGTAGGCCTGAGTTGATTGCAAACCAGTGACTCCATCCCTCGAATTCCTTCTTTAGACAAGGAAGGAGAGGCACACTGAAATCCAGAGGGTGGCAACACTGCAGCTAAACTGACCTGCTGAATGGCCTACAGAACTATTACCTGCTTCTAGAGGGATGTCCGGTGGACAGCTAAGGAATCTGGCCAAGACATCTTGGTCTTCTTCTTATCTAGCAGGAGTATCTTGAGGTTAAATGATTACCCTGGGCTAACTGTTTAAGCCATTAGTTTTCAATTTTTTTCAATTTTACTTTTTTTTAGCTTCAATAAACTGAACAACTTTTATGCCTCCATGACAAGGGCTTGACTGTAGAAATGTTGAGACCATAAAATGCCCTCATAGTCTTGTACAAAGATAAATTACTATAACTCTTAGTATAGATTAAACTTACAGTCTTCTTAACAAGTACTTCATCAAATCATTCCAGTCTATACAGCAGAATCCAGAGGCTCTAATAAACTACTAAACAACTGTTTTGTTGCTGAGAAAAACTGCATAATGCAGAAATCATATCTCTGTGGACTGTGCTTACTCGGTCAGTTATGACAAGGAGAAACCTGTGTGACTATGAATCACACGGCTAATTTACATTTTGTGGAAGGTTTTTTACTATCATGACTTGTTTATCTTCACCAATCTATTATGTAAGGAGTACCACAACTAGAACATCTTTTCAAAGTTCAGTGACTACTGTTGTTCTTTTTTTTTGTAATTTGTATGCTTCATATTGAAATTTCCAATAAAATGAAAGCAAAAATCAAAATGAAAATAACAGCAGCTTACCTGCCGGGCAACAGGATTGTTTGTAGAATCTGGCAATGAAGACATAAGACTGGCAGTGCTCTTTTTATGGACACTATTCATACCAGGCATTTTAGTTACTTTGCTAGTTTTGTTAGCATTATTAGAACAAGCAGTTTTACGTTTCTTCCCTACTGACTTGTCATATGAGGGAGGAAGTGATGTCACTGCATTAAGTGCAACTAGGGAATGATCCCCAGAATGATGAATCAAAGAAGGTACAGGCAAAGTAGGGTCAATACTGCTAACAACCAAGCTCATATGTTTTATTGAGTCTGCAGAGCTGCCAGACAATGAGGTCCGTTCTGAGGGCTCTGTTTTGGCATTGTGTGGATTAGGTCCATTGTTTGTACTGTGCGAAGACATACTGTTAAAGGATGATGTAGTCTGATAGGAGTTTAACGATGCTCTTGTACTTAAAATGCAGTTCCTTTTATGAGATCCTGAGAATGATGACATGGATGATGAGGGGGAGCAGGATGATGATGTCTGCAAAGGTAAAGAGGAAGATGACAGCTGCTTTTTCTTCTTGCTGCTTGAGGACTCATCACTGCGTGCAGACATATCCTTCAGTTTTGATGGTTTGCTGTTTTTTGTTTTGGGTGACTTGTGTGAAGAAGCAATTACATGAGGCACCGGTGGTATTAGTGATGGTGATTTAAACGTAGAGTCCATTATGTTGAAAGCTCCTGTCCCATGTATAAATGCTGAAGTATAAGACATAAGAGAGTTTGTATCCGATGTCGTTAAGGCTGCAGATGGCGTCACAGCATTGGAAGGAGGATGCCTTGAACTAATATGTGCTGAGGGAAGGTATACTGCATGGTTGCTGCTGAAAGTCTGTAAACCAGATGTTGAAAATGTAGAGGATATAGGGGCTGCTGGTAAAGGCATAGGACTGTCTGCTGCTGGAGGAATTTTCCTATTAAAAAAAAAAAAACGGAAACTATAAAATCCCATGTTATCAAACACAAATCGTGACTTAAATACTCTGGTATGACAAAATATTATTGCCCAAGATTATACTCCATTTTCAAAATGATAGGATTTGATATTTTATTATGCTATGATTGCAATGTTACATGACTGCTGTACCTGTCAGATATAAGATCATAATGCAATAGAGACTAAGAAAAGTCAAGTGACACTCTGATGTTATCAGTGCACAAGTCATAACGCAGATGCAGTGTATGGCACTGTTTGGGATCATGACAGTACCTCTGAGGTTACCAAATACCTCAAAAGAGATGCAACACATTACTGTTTCTATGATACTATTTCTGTAGTGTGTAGTGAATTTTAAATGGTTATATTACAAGCGCTCAAGTCCCAGCTGCTCAAAATCCATTGCCTCAGAGCCTTGTAGCTCGTGAAAGTTGCCACTTGTCTTTGAACTTGAACATGAGTTCAAGCAAGCAGCTTATGTGGATACATTATTCAAGTTTGAGCGAGGTAGGTGTAATAGTTGTGCAGAAGGAAGTGGAAGGGAAATTTTAAGGTTACGGAGCGGGAGAAGGATTTTAAGGCTAGGCAGTGGGAATGGAGTTTTAGGGTTTGGGAGTAATTAGGAAATTCAGGTTTAGGGAGGGGGTTATCTTTAGGGTAAGGGAGCGAGGACTGAGGTTGGGAAACGGTGGGAGTTTTAGGGTTAGAATTAGTGTGCTGGTAGGGCTACTTAGAAATGGGAGGTTGGGCTAGTGGAATCGAGTAAGGCTATCGAAAGCTACTAGTAAGAGAGCAGATGCAGTAGACCACTCTTAAGCAATGCATCATTGCATAAAACATTTTCAAAATTTCAACAAATACCTGTCAATCATCATCACTTTACAAAACAAAATAAACATGATGGTTGGCATAATGGTTAAAATATTTTCCTTACAGACACAACGTGCAGGGTTTGATTCTCACATTGTTTAATTAGCTAGGCTTAATATGGCCTACAGGGGCAGTTAGCCTACTACTAATCTGTGAAACTATGAACTTTGTGTCACAGGAAACAGTGTTATATACACATGAAAATAACAACATATACATTAGGGAGCAAAACAAGCAAGACATTTATGTGCACTAAACAAGCTTGACATCTAGTATCTACATTGGTGGGCAAGACTATGAAAGGTGTACCACTGATCAAAATACTCACAAATGCACAAGGTCCCACCCCTTTAAGTGAAGCATATATGATTTTACTTTTTTTCTCTTTTTTTGCAGAGTTTTATTCACTTTTGTATGTTAGACTTGAATAAACATCAATTTCTGATATTACTATTCCTTGTATGAAAAAGGTGTAAGTGGGAATTCAGATTAAAATGCATAGATGTAGCTGTCTCATTTAGCGTTTGGTGCCGTTTCCAGATATAACAACCCTCTAAGTTGATAAGTAACAAAAGCAAATTTGTATCTCCATTCTGATCTGGTTGCTGCTCCTAAAACGTAGAAGCCAGCCAGATCCCATTTCTGAGCAGCTGAGGAGCATATTAAAAAAGCTTCCACTTTTAAGACTGCAGCAAGTGGCTTGCTGCAACTTGTATCAGAAATGAAGTACTGGGGCACTTCAGTGCCACAGTCCTGACACCCCAAAAGCAGTACTGAAATTTAGTTCTGTACTGGTACTCAGAAATGCTGCTACAGAAATGAATACGATATTGCATGATCAACTGACTCTCATCTCCACATCGCACCCCCTAACAGCTTCTGATTCTGGCAGCTGCCTCTTTGTTCCATTCTAGTTATGCTACAGTTAAAATATGCTGCACTGAGAACTGAAAGCAAAAATGTTAGTAGATGAAGTGATGGAATAAAGATGGTAAGAAGAAAATGGTTACACTGAAGTATGACACTGTGCCTGTGTAACTGTGAGTGACAATGCAGTGACTACAGGCAAAATACAAATTTACTTCATTTTAGTGCACCCAATATATGATTTCTTCTACTGCATAAATTAGTTAAATTATAAGAAAAATTAAAGAGGATAGCAGACACAGCACGCAACACAAGCTGTATCTCTCTAAATGCCCTCCAGTATATATTCCTTAACTTCAAAACCAGCTAATTGGTGGGGGAAATTTCTTGTTTCTGGATGCCCAACTTCTTTTATTCCTTTCGGCTTTTCCCGGTTAGGGGTCGCCACAGTGGATCACCTGTCTGCTCATGATTGGCAGTGGGGTTTTACAGTGTCGAGTTGCCAGCCCGGCGCCCAACCTTCCACAGAAGGCACACACACACATGCACTCACACCTACGGCCAACTTAGAATGTCCAATCCACCTACAGCATGTCTTTGGGATGTGGGAGGAAACCGGAGCACCCGGAGGAAACCCACGCGACCACAGGGAGGACATCCATACAAAAATTAAAAGAAAAAAGTGGATTTCCGATATTAAAAATGTGACTTGCTTTACCACCACTGTTGCACTCCGGATCGCACACAGTATGTGAGACCTTCAACATGCAACTTTACTATTCAAAAAACAAACCCCCTCTAAAAATGAGTATTGCAGAAATAAAAATTCCTTATTTTAAGCACAGTTTCACTGCTAATATTGAACTTGAATTCACATTTACAAACAGCGTTCAAAAATGTCTCACCAAATATTTAGATTCCTTCTACCAAAACCATGTAATCCACAGGATCTTCACTTTAATAATGCATAAATGCACAAGCCACAATCTATTTGTCAGATGTCTGCTTCGATGGCAGTACGCTTGCAAATGAGTCCACATATAGTATAGACACATAAGTACTCACCATACCAGCAAATCTTTGAGATAAGCTTCCATATCAGGTAATTACTATTAAGATTCCTGTAACAGTCATCTTTTCCTGGCTCATCATGCTTTTTTCAGCACTCTTCTAGAGAACACGGCAACCTCAACAATCCTCTAAAGGAATAGACTCCTTTTACAATTTGTTCTGGTTGTGGCTGAAACGAAAAGAGCAGCTTCTCTATACCTGTACTTTATATATATTTTCTGGAAGAGGTGTATCTAAGCTGGCAGCAAGACATAATGCACAGAAGTAACTTGAATCCTAAAGATAACATGAAGCAACATGAAGAATGGAATATGCTAAAAGAGTAGGACAGAATGTTCAGTGAGAGCACTTTATCATAGAAAGGTATACTGCTAAGTCAAGTCCAGGTAGTAGTGGCCAACCTGCTCAAAGAGGGGGCAAGGAATTTGCTCCTGATGCTGGGGATCAGAGTTTCATAAGCTGCCTTGATGTGGGAGAAGGGGGTCTGACTGGGATGGAGGACTGATTTACTAGAGGGTAACACCACCTGAATATTTCCTCAATTTAGATGCCCTAATGCCCTCTCCATTCACCCACAAATGAGGGGAACTATTTTCAGTAGCCATAAAGCCCATGACTTGGCCTGATCTCCTTCTCTGGTGAACAAAAGAATGTAAGAGCAGGTGTAGGCAAAATACTGAGGAAGTGGGGATAGACATCAGTATGAAGAAGGGAGCAGGCTGCTGAATATGAATGTAATACAAAAGCCAAGGCAGTATTGATTGTAAAGTTATCCATTTATTGACATTTGAATACTGGGATAGTCCAACTGGATAGAAGCCCATTTTCAGTGGAGGCCTGGGAAGAAAAGCTCCAAATTATTACAAAACATTTTAAAAACAATTGTTTTAATTTTAAGACATATGCAGTTTAAATAATTATAACAAATTAGACAGAATATAAAAACATTGGTAAAGAATTGATACATGGTATATGACAATCATTTAACATTTAGAAAATGTTTAGACAGTTTGTAGAGAAATTAAAAGTAAGTTTTTCTAATACAAATAGGAACTGCAATATGAAGACAGGGAGAAACAGGCGTATGGTATATTTAGAAAGAAAGTCAGGGCAAAGAATTAGCAGTAATGAACTAAGTGAAGAAGGGACAATAAGGAGGTATAAGGAATGAAAAGGTATTTGTTCACATTTAGGGATACAGTTTATCCTGGTTTTGAGCAAAAACAGAGCCAGATTTTGGCTAGGAAGTCTTTCAGAGTGGTTTGGAAAGATCTGAGGAGGGTATAGACGTGATGGATACAGGTAAGGAGTTTTATGCATTAACAACCTTGTACGAGTACAGACAATGCCCAGCAGATTTGCTAAGTTTGTAGACAGGAGTTTTTGGTCACTGGATTGCAATGACCGACTGGGAACATAGTTATGTAGAACTTTTTTGTGCTGGACAGGCAGATGGATGCTGGGTAATTTTATAGGTCATAAGTTGTTTTGTATATATGTTAGTTGATGTGGCAGTTCTAACCAATTTAGGATTTTCAGTGCTATACAGTGGTGGGTTCTGAAAGGGGTATGTGTTGCGAATTTAGCAACTTTGTTATAGCACTGTTCAACTTTTAATTTCTGTGACACCTGGAGGTTACTAATGACAGGGGCGCCATAAAGAAGAATTAGGAGGAGATAAGTAGAGGCAAGTGTAGTTTTAGTTGCATCTGTGGGAAAATATTTGCCTCTGTAAAGCATCCCTAGTTTTTCTTATGCAATTTTGTATATGCAGTTCAAATGTAAGATCATCATCCACTCTCACCTCTAATAGTTTGCTATGACGAGTGACTTCAATGGTTGCATTTATCAAGAGAGAAGACTTTAAATTTAGTTTTTTCATGAGAGAGGGATTTGGTGAAAATAGTAGTACTTTGGTCTTTTCTGAGTTGAGCATCAGTTATGAGTTACAAAACCATGTTTGAAAATTGCTTAACTTATTTTTAAAAAGGGTTCCTCACAGTTGCTACATAAGCCCTGCGTTTGTGTGGCTTTGTGCTTGTTTTAACACAGCTTCACAGAGTTTGGTGACCAGCCACTGCTCTACTATCTTTATCTGCGCAATCCGAGGCATCTGTTTGCACACAGAGCACCTTCGCGTACCACCGCGCAGTGGAGGTAATCATTGGCAGTTACAGATGCAAAAGCTAAAGTAGATTTATTTTCCCTTAGAAGCTGCCCGTGCTCCAACTGAGGAGTCCCTTAAATTGTGCTTAGCTGCTCAGAGAGCACCGCAGCTGGGCTTTCTACAGTATTTGGCACTTTAACTGAAATCTCCTAATCTCTAATAGTCTTGCACCCCTTGACAGCTCCAACAGTACAGCTCCAGCATTAAGCCTCCAGTTAAACCACATCCTTCCTCATTAAAGTGAGCAAGTTTATATCTAGTATTATGGACGGTTAGTTCTCCTCTGTCTCTCCTGCCAGCCTGATTGACATTTATTTATTTCATTTGTTAACCGGGTAGTGTCCGGCTGGGCAAAAAGCCAGTTTTCAGCAGAGACCTGGGGAGAAAAGCTCCAAAGTGGATTACAATAGTATTTACATATGACATATGCAAGTTACATTAATTGTAGGACATACACAGAATTACAAGTTATTACAGTAGTGTTACAATAAAAAAAAAATCAGTAACTAACAAAGTTAGACATATTAAAAATATTGAGCAATTATAAGCAATTATCAAAGTATAGCAAGCATTGTCAGTTTACCATAGTGCATTCTGTTCTTCCGGATTCTTTTGGGAGAACGATACAAAGAAGCCAGGAGATACTGAGAAAGGCAGGAAAATGGAGGATATAAATATTTGCGGTTACGGATGTTTAGCCTGGGGTAGTACAGGAGCAGAGCCTATGTTTAGAGAAATGTTCTTTAAGGGTCTGTTTAAATGATAGTGTTTTATTGATGGTGAGCATATGCTGTGGAAGAGAGTAGGGAGATGCCATAAGCGGTTTGACCTTTATTAACTTTTAACAATATATTTTCAGCAGATCTAAGGGATGTTAGGTTACTATAGAGTTGGACTAGATCTGATAGAGATGGGCAGCTGTCAGACTTGTATACGACTATGTGGGTGGTTAGTAGTTGAGTCAGGGAGAGGAGATGAGGGAGCTCTAGCCAGTTTAGTTGATTTAATGTAGTACAGTGGAGAGAGCTATAATGTTGACTTGTAGCGAATTTTGCAATTTTGTTGTAGCAGGATTCGAGGCTATTTAGGTCAGATATGCGAAGGTTGGTAAATATTTGATAGCAATATAGAAGGAAAGATAATAGATGAGTTCGAGCAGTAGCATGTCTGGCTTGGTCAGTGAGAAATGGTTTTGCTCTGTAGAGTGAACCCAGTTTGGCATGCACCTTTTTAATGGTTAGAGCAAGGTGTTTATCAAACCCAAGTCCACTATCGATTGTAACACCAAGACGTTTTGTATGTTCTACTGGCCCTATTATAGTGCCACTGGAAGAGGAAATAAAGATAGGAGGTAGATTTTAGGATGTTGGGTTTTGGTGGAAGACCATAAGCTTGTTTTTTGGGAAGTTAAGTATAAGTTGGAGTGTTAGATAGATTTCTATACTGTGGAGGGCTGCTTGAGTTTTTTTCTTAAAGTTCTTTGATAGTGGGGGCAGAGCAGATCAGAGAAGCATCATTAGCATATTGTACAATTGAGGCTGGGTTAGCTGCAGTATGAAGGTCATTAGTAAAGATAGTGAATAGGAGTGGACCAAGGATTGAGCCTTGTGGGACCCCAAATATTACAGGGAGCTGAGTGGAGAGTTTATTTTCCCACAGAGTGGCTTGTTTTCTATCAGTCAAGTAGCCATGAAACCATTTTAGGGTTTCAGAGCTGGAGTGGTAGATGGCTAGTTTGTTTCGAAATTTTTGATGTGACACTGTCAAATGCTTTTGACATGTCTAGGAAGGTAGCAGATACTAGTTGTTTTTTGTTTTTAAGTTGGTATACAGTATCAGTAAAGCTGATGAGTGCTGTGCTGGTACTATGCTTGGGCTGGAAACTGTGTTGTGTTTTGGATAACAGATTATTCATCAGGAAATGGTCAGAATGGCTATGGGTCTATAGTTGGATATATCAGTTGAGTGTCCGACTTTATGTAAGGGTATTATGTGGGATATTTTCCAAAGGGATGGCACATACTGTTCAGAGATAGAATGGTTGATTAGAACAGTTATAGGGTAAGCAATGGAAGGAGCTGCTAGTTGAAGAAAGTCACTAGGTAGCTGGTCGGTGGCTAGTGTGCAATGTTTTAATTTGGTGATAAGAGTTTTAATGTAGTTGGTTTGAACTGGTTTTAGTTGGAGAAGGGTAGTGTTTGTGTCAGGAGTCTGAGGTACGGTAGGAGTAGTACTGGGGGTGTTGCTAAGTAGGGAGGTTATTGAGTTAATAAAGTGGGAGTTAAATTGAGTGGCAATGGACTCATTTTGGTTGGTCAGTGTTGGGGCTGGGGTAGTGGGTTTTCCTGGGTTGAGAAGGCGATTTATTGTTTGCCAGAATCTTTTGGAATTGTTCTGGTATTTTAGTTGATTTGCATGAAAGTAGTTTTTTTTTTTTGTCCTGTTTAATTAGTTTTTTAGCCCGATTTCTAAGTTGCTAGTAAGTAGTGAGGTTTTCTTTAGTTTTACTACTTTGATAGTGAGACCAGACTCTATCTCTTTGTTTTAGTAAATGAAGAGTGTCTTTTGATAGCTGGGAAGCCTGTTAGAGGTGGTGCATATTTTTCTTATGGGGGCTAGTTCATTAAGTATTTGAAGGAAGGAGGTATTGAAGTACTGAACTGCGCTATCAAGTGGAAGATGTTTCAAAGCTGTCCAATCACATTGTAAAATTTGAGAGTTAAATAAAGGACATGGGTATCCTGAGACTGTGTAGCAATTGCCTCATGTACATTAACAACCCACTACTCATAAACCACTGAAGCTCAATTTGAGAGATGCGTATGCACTAAGAATATGGAATCCTTGCTCTTTCGTTCACAGAACAGTGACACTGAACAGGCTGTTGGCCCACATACTACATCTCCTGCACAAACCACACACTCAACTCATAAACCATCTTACGCTTAGGTACTTACCAAAAATTTACCTAAACACCAGACACTTCAGAAACACAAACATGCTACACCTAATACAGTACCCTACAGCACTCAATACACATAAAACCACAAGCACAAGTGTCTCACGAAAGAAGCCCCTAAGGCAAAACACATATAAACCAATTTTTTTGGTCATAGGCAACTCTACAGTGAGACACACAGATGTCCCACTCACCAGGTTGGACAAGTAAAAGGTTACGGTTAGCTGTCTGTCAGGTACCAGGATCTGCCAGATCACACATGCAACTCAAGTCTCTCCACAACAAGTACCGTTATGACTCTATCATAATTCATGTTGGTGTAAAATGACTTGAGTCATACCTCATTGGACTATATGAAGAGAGACATGATGGAGTTCTATGAATATGTGTGTTCAGGCAGGTTATGTCCCTAGCCTTGAGCAGCATACTACCTTAACCTCTAATAATACCAAAATATAAGCAAAAACTGACTGACTTTAACAACTGGCTTAGTTTCTGGTGTCATTCTAAGGGGATCCAGTACCTGTTGGCCTGGGATGACATGGTAGATAGACAAGCTGCTTTGCCAGAGATGGTCTTCATCTGTCACCTCTGGGATTTCAGTTACTGGTTAAGGTTCTTGCCTTCTCCATAGTGTTTTTTTTTAGGCCATGTCACAACAACAACATTGTCAACGTAAAAATATCTTCAAAAAGCAACCTCAAGGTTATGCTGCTAAATGCTAGGACTCTAAACCTAAAACTGCACTCACTAGAAGCAGCCCTCGCCTTAGAAGATGCGACATCTGTGCATTCACAGAGACTTGGCTTAAAGTTGCGGAAAGCATCCCAGCCATACCGGGTTATAATGCCTTCCATACAGTCAGACTACAAACTGAAAGTGTGAGAACTAAAGGAGGTGGAGTATCAATATTCATCAAATTTAAATACACCTCTAGATTGGTTAAGAAAAATGATTCCCTTAAACAAATCCAGGTCCAATTGACTGCAGACAAGACCTATTTCCAAGTTACTGCCAGTTAAAGGACCCCCCCATGAACCAGGACACCCACACTGCATATTTGGATCTACTTGAATCGCTCAAGATATAACCAAACATCCTGGTTTTAGGGGACTTTAACTAACCATCCATAGGCTGGGTAAATTATACATGTTTTAACACATTTGCCCAAAGGTTCTTGGACTTCATCAACTCCAGTGCCCTGGACCAGTTGACTGACTCCCCCACAAGGGACCTAAACATTCTGGACCTGGTGCACACTAACATGGGTGTTCACTGAACCACCCCATGTGTGCAGCCCTCCCTAGTGAGGTCTGATCATAAATCAGTCTCGTTAGAAGTAACAACATCTGATCCTCATTAGCAGCAACTAGACTAAAAAACTTCTCCAAAGCCAATTACAGCATAATACATGATAACATTAATAGCTTCATAGTCCCTGCCCTCACTGATGGCAGGGACACCTATACTGGGATTTACACCAATGCCTTGTATAAGCATCTGTACAGATGTAGTGACTCCGCCGTACCTGACAGGATCAAAACAAGATCCTCAAGAAAGAACAAGCCTGCCTGGTGGACATCCACCATTAACAGGTTATACAATAAGTGAAAGAAGTTGCTGTCCAAGACCATGAAGAAACAGTCTCTGAATTGGAAGCATTCCCTCCTTGGCATAAACAAGCAAATAAGACACCTTGTAAGGCATTCTAAAGCTAACTATGACTCCAACTTAGCCTCCTTCACTATGGACAACCATAATGCCTTCTTTAGCTATGTCAGAAACCTTAAAGGAAAAACACAGATCTATGCAGAAATGGTTGCTCATGGCACCACAAATACTGAACCCACAGAAATAGCCAACCTGCTAGCTGACAGGTTCAGTGAAAAGTTCTCCCCCCTTTCCCCACCGCATATCTCCCAAAGTGTCCCTACTACCTGCCCTCCACCTAGTATCTCCAAGGAGCAAGTCATAAATGCTCTCTCCAAATCCAAAAACATAGCTTCCATGGGGCCTGATAACATCCCAGGGTACATTCTAAATAGATTAAAACAGGAACTAGCTGCACTGCTGGGTACTCTTTTTAACAAAAGTCTAAATACTAGTACTAGAAAACAGGAATCGTCATCCATTACATAAAGGAGGAGCCTCCACAGACCCTGGGAACTACAGATCCATAAGCCTGACCAGCCTAATCTCCAAGGCTATGGAAAGAATAATCATGGACCTTATCAGCAAAGACATAGATCATCTCCAAACACATGACCTGGCAGAGTTTGGCCTCATTAAAGGGTGATCCTGCCTCTTGAACTTGGTGGACTCCTTTGAGACAATCACCAAAATCCTGGACGAAGGCAAATCTGTGCATATGGCTCACTTAGACCTGGGCAAGGCCTTTGACACTATTCCACACTCAGGCATCACTGATAAACTCACCCAGATGGAGATCAACCCCTATATTGTCAGGTGGGTTGCAAACTGGCTCATGGACAGAAAGCACACAGTCAAAATAGGCGACTCCACCAACAGACCAGTAACCAGTGGTGTTCCACAGAGATCTGTGCTGGGGCCCCTATTGTCTGGAATCTACTTCTCAGATGTACAGGCTAAAACAAAAGGTCTATAGTTAGCAAAGTTTGCTGACTGCAAACTGGGTGCAGTCATTGAGTCTCCAAACTTTGTCAAAACTCTACAAGAGGGACTTACACAGACAAACAAATGGTGTCAAAGTCATGGGCTAAAACTCAATGCAAAAAAATGCATCATCATCCCCTTTCAGCAAGGGTGACATCCTTGCAGATTACCACATTAACAACATCCTAAGCATGCAATCAATAGTGAGAGATTTGGGCACACCAGTTGACAGCAACCTTTCCTTTGACTACCACATCTCTACAGTGGTAAGAAAGGCTTTCTACGTCACCCACATCTCCACAGTGGTAAGAAAGGCTTTCTACGTCACCCACTTCATAAGTAAGGGCAATGCATCCAGAACAAAACAGGTTATAACCCCCCTGTACTCCTCACTCATCAGGCCAATAACAGAGTACAATGCTACCTTTGGTATGTAACTTTATCAGGCACCTGCAGCAGCTGGAAAGACATCAAAGGTTTCTTACCAGGAAAATTCAGGGTTTTCAGCATATGTCATAAGTTGACAGACTGAAATCACTGTCACTATATTCTGTAACCTACAAACTACTCAGAGGTGACCTTGGCCTTGCATGAAGCAGTCTCAGATCCTGCTCTAATGGAAATGCTGCACATTCATAAATCAAAAGGTATAAAATGCACTCGTTCTAGGGAACTCAACCTAGTATATGACATCAACAGAACTTGCTGCGGAGGCGTGTCTCACAGAGGTTACCTCTCCTCTAGAACAAACTTCCAATTCAGGTGAAGCAGAGCCCTTCACTGACCCTATTTAAGCGTAATTTGCATTACTGGATGGAAAAAGTACAGTTTTGTACCTACCATAAATGTAGATGTTCGAGGATCTACATTGCTGCAGTCATAACCTGTGGGTAGTCCGCTGTCCTCGATCGGCCCGAATACCAAAGAGCTGAGCTGGCGTCGGTCATTGTCGCCTAGAGCTGACGTCAGTACGTCGTAGTACATAAGCGCATGACCGACGCCATATCCTCAGTCTTTCTTGCCCCAGATGTCAGAAGGCCTAAGAATGAAAGAAGGCCAGAGCCAAAACAGTAAACGCCCAACAACTACCAGAGTGGAAACAAAGATAATCCTAAAATAAAAAACACAGCAACCACAAACTATAGAGGGGAAGGAGGGAGGGATAATTGGACTGCAGCAATGTAGATCCTCGAACATCTACATTTATGGTAGGTACAAAACTGTACTATGTTCTTCGTCTCACATTGCTGCAGTCATAACCTGTGGGTAGAATCCCAAAGCAAAGGAAAAGAGAGGCTGGTAAACTAAATAGCATTAGGAGCTGCTAACATGCCCTGTAAAACTGCAGTGGCAAACCCAGCCCTGGACTTGGAATAAAGAGGGAGATGGTAATGTTTAGTAAAAGTGTGTACTGAACTCCAAGTAGCTGCCTCCAAAATATCCTTAGTAGCTACTCCCCTTAAAAAAGCAGTAGATGTGGCAGTAGCCCTAGTAGAATGAGGTCTGATCCCAGCAGGAACATTCTTCCCATGATGAGAATAACAAAAAGCAATACATTGACCAATCCACTTTGAAATAGTCTGCTTTGAAACAGCTTTCCCTTGTGAATCCAAAGCAAAAGAAACAAATAACTGTTGAGTCTGCCTGAACTCCTTAGTTCTGCTCAAATAGTAATGTAACTGCCTGTGGATATCCAAAGAATGCAAGACTTTTTCCCCCTTATTTTGGGGATCAGCATAAAAAGTAGGCAAATGAATAGACTGGTTCAAGGCCACATTAGAAATCACTTTAGGCATAAAAGTAGGGTTAGTTCGCAAAGAAACTCTATCCTTATGAAATATCAGAAAGGGTTCAACTGCCATGAGTGCCTGTAATTCAGATACCCGCCTAGCAGAAGTAATGGCCAACAAAAAAGCAGTCTTCCAAGACAAAAACTTCAATTCAGACATAGCTGCAGGTTCAAAAGGAGGTAAAGTAAGCTTCTCCAACACAAAATTGAGATCCCAGGAAGGAGTAGGAGCTCTACGTGGGGGTCTTATATTCTTTGCCCCTCTAAGGAATTGTTTGAACACAGGGTAAGAAAATAAAGGAGGGTCACAATCATAGTGAGCAGAAATGGCTGCAGCATGAACCTTCACAGAAGAGAATGACAAACCCTTGTCCAGTAATTCAGTAAGATACTGTAATGCAAAACTCAAATTAGGCACTGAAACATCAAAGCCCTTTGCTGTGCTCCAAAGAAAAAATCTCTTCCATTTATCAACATAAACTTTTCTGGTACTAGGCCGCCTGGCTTCCAAAATGACATCTAAAACCTGTTGAGGAAGCTGAGACCCCACTGGCTCCATCACCGAATACGCCAGGCTGTCAGATGCAGGAACTGCACCCGAACGTTGAGAAAATGATTGTTTGCCTGGGATAACAAATGAGGAACCTGTGGCAGAAGCCAAGGAGGCTCCTGAATTAAACTCCGCAGCAGAGGATACCAATGCTGACGTGGCCAATCTGGTGCTATTAGAATCATGCAAGGCTTGTCCCGCCTGACTTTCAAGAGGACCTTGGGAAGAAGAGGCAGAGGAGGAAAAGCATAAACGTGAAGGTTGTTCCAACTGAAAGATAGAGCATCCACTTTCCAAGCATTTGGGTGGAACATCTTTGTGCAAAATATTGGCAGTTGAAAATTTAGTGGAGAAGCGAACAGATCTATGTCTGGAGTTCCCCAAGCCACGGTCAATTGTTTGAATACCTGAGGGTCCAGTTTCCACACGTGGGGATCCACAATCTGCCTGCTCAATACATCTGCTAGGGAGTTCTGTGCTCCTGGCAGAAACTGTGCTTGAAGATTGATTTGCAAATTCAGAGCAGTTTCCCACAAAATCATTGCTTGTCTGCAAAGAGGGTAGGAATGGGTTCCCCCCTGCTTGTTGATGTACCACATGACTGTTGTGTTGTCTGTTTGAATCAACACCTGCCCCGGCTGAAGTATGTCCTTGAAGGCCATCAAAGCAAATTAGACTGCTAACATCTCCTTCATGTTGATATGCAAATGTAGTAGTTTGGGAGGCCACGTGTCTTGTATCCATTTCCCATTGAAGTGTGCTCCCCAAGCCAAGTCCGAGGCATCCGTCGTTAGGATCTGACTCGCCTCTGGTTGGGTCACAGAGAGTCCCTTGTTCTGGTGACATTCCTGAGCCCACCACAAGAATTCCTTCTGGATGCAAGGTATAATCTGAATGACAGTGTCCAAACCGTGGTAGTGTTGAGTCCACACACTTTTGAGATACCATTGTAGCTTCCTCATATGCAGTTTGGCATTGGGAAGTACTAGAATGCAAGATGCCATGAACCCCAAGGCTTGAAGGACTGTCCTTGCAGTCAGCCTGGACATTACTGATAAGTGCTGGAAGTATAGATGAAGAGTCCTTTGTTTGTCCGGGGTCAGAAATGCCATCTGAGAAGCTGTATTCAGTCTCACACCCAGAAAGCACATGTCCTGAGAGGGTACTAGACTGGACTTTATTTCGTTCACAGAATACCCTAGGCACCTTAAAACTGCCATTACATACTGGAGATGTTGTAGTAACTTGTCTTTGTTTCGAGCAAGAATCAGGCAATCGTCCAGATAAGGATAAATTTGTATTCCTCTCTGTCTGAAAAAAGCAATTACAGGAGCCAGAACTTTTGTGAATACTCTGGGCGCAGTAGATAAACCAAAGGGCAATGCAGAGAACTGATAATGGGAAGTACCAGCCCGAAATCTCAGGAATCTCCTGCAGCTGGGCCTGATAGGGATGTGAAGATAGGCTTCTTTGAGATCCAGGGTTACCATCCAGTGATCTTCGCCCAGCATAGGCAGAAGTTGTTGTAATGTTAACATCTTGAACTTTGGAATGTCTAGGTAGGTATTGAGAATGGGCAAATCCAGAACTGGCCTCCAAGTGTTTCCTTTCTTTGGTACTAGGAAAAGACGGGAATAAAACCCTAGGCCTACTTCTGATGGAGGGACCACCTGAATTGCCCCCATCCGTAAAAGTAAAGAAATTTGCTCCTGAGCCTCCATCCTTTGCTGAGGAGGCACATCCGGCATGCCTTTGAAAGGAGGAAAAGTGTGAAAATAAAACTTGTACCCGTGATTTATTATATCTAACACCCATTTGTCCTGGGTGACCAAATGCCAGTTTTGTTTGAAAAGTCCCAACTTTCCTCCTAGAGGAGCTGCCAGTAGAGAAGGGTCTGGCAGCGGAAGATACAGGTCATTGGGTCTGTTTACGAAAAGGCTGACCCCTGCCCTCACCAGAAGACTGTGCAGGAGAACTCCAAGTCCTACGTCTGAACGAACCCTGAGCGTGAGCTCTGCCTCTACCATGTCTAGACCTGCCCTTAGACTGATAATCCAAAGAAGGAAAAGACCATCCTCTAGCAGGCCAATTCCTACTAAACTTAGGGGGTGCACCTGCATAAAATCTTTTACCGTCTGCATAGACTTAGCTTTATCTTCCATCTTTTTCAAAACCGATTCCACAGAAGGACCAAAAAGTACTTCAGATTGAAGAGGCACATCCAAAATTCGAGCCTTAACATGCTCAGACAAATTTTGATCCTTAAGCCAGGCATGTCTATGAATAACTGAACCTGTAGCAGCCCCCCTGGATGCAGCCTGAAGAGCATCAAAACCACACTGCAAAGAATGCTTGCCAACTTGATCTGATGCATGAACCAGCTCCTGGAGCTCCTTACACTCTATACCCTCAGATAAAGCATCCACCTTAGATTTCAATTGGCCCAACAAAAAATTCTGATACTTCAGCATATGAAATTGGCAATTCAAAGCCCTCATAGCCAACGTAGAGGAGGTGTACACTTTTTTCCCCCATCTATCTAAAGCTCTAGAATCTTTATCCAAAGGAACTGGATTCTTAGCCACAGAAGCCCTAATACCCTTCGGACCTTGAGTAATAGCTTCCGGATCAGCTCTAGGACTCTTGTACAAATACTTATGTGCTTCAGGAACTCTATAATATCTGTCTGGCTTAACAGGGGCAGGAGGTAAAGAATCAGGATTAAGGGAAGATTCAGAAAAAACATCCTGAACAACTTCTAAGACAGGAGGAATAGCCAAGGGCCTATGCTGTGGCAGAAACAAAAATTCCCTGAGCCGTTTCCAAGAATCCAAAAAATCCTGACCTTCCCACTTGAAATGCTCCCTCATGGAATGTAAAGTCTCAGAAAAAGAAAAATCCTCTGGAGGAGAAGCAGAAGGACAGGAGTCCTCTGCATCCGAATCCAAATAAGAATGAAATTCCTGAATATCTTCAGCTGATGAATCAGAGTAGTCTGAGGAATGATCCATCCCCTCTAAATCTGCCTCCACCCTAGGCCTCTTCTCCGGGGGGGGGGGCATAGAACCCCTGATCAAAGTAATCAAGTCTTCAGCCATTTTTAACATATGCTTTTTAGGAACAGGGGCTGGAGAGCTAGAACCATGCCCAGGGCCAACATGACAAGGTTTGGCCTTAGCATGGGCTTTAGCCACTGAAGTAGAAGGCCTAATAACCTTCTGTAAAGAAGGCACTACAGACACCTGAGAAGCACCTTCCGCTGGGCCTAACTTCTGAGAGGCCAACTCCTGTAAAAGTAAAGGTTCCCCATGGAATTCAGCCGAACCCTCGGCCGGATCCACAGGTTCAACCGGAGGCTCCGAAGAACCGGCGTCCGCAACGGACGACTCCTCCGGTTTAGACTTCAAAGTTTTATCTTTACGCTTTTTAGCGGTAGCGGGCGTCGGAGGATCCGACGGCATGTTATAGTTACACCTTTTACCGAAAACAAGCCTGGCACAGTCTAATCTCCGTTTAATGGTGCGCTTATTAAATCTAGCACAAAAGCGACACCCGACCACGTCGTGCTCAGGCCCTAAGCAAGGAATACAAAAAGAATTAAAATCCTTATGCGGTATCTGTTTCCCACAAGAAATGCAATTATTAACTTTTTCTGACATCCGGATAACTGAGGCAAGAAAAAGACAAAGATTTCCCCAACGGGGTACTTAGCCCAACTTGGTCTTCGGTCTGAAACTCGATAAATGAAAATTTCAGGACGCCGAACGGCACTTGCAAACGCTGCTTCTGCTTCAGACCACGCGGCAAGAAAGACTGAGGATATGGCGTCGGTCATGCGCTTATGTACTACGACGTACTGACGTCAGCTCTAGGCGACAATAACCGACGCCAGCCCAGCTCTTTGGTATTCGGGCCGATCGAGGACAGCGGACTACCCACAGGTTATGACTGCAGCAATGTGAGACGAAGAACATCCATAAATTCACTCCGGGAGTTTCATCTGTATTCCTCTTGGACAGGGTAAGCAGTTGTTAACTTAGTTCCACTTAATACTTTGATATTCTTGGGAACAGGGGTTGTACTTCACTAGGCTTGCAAGTGCCCTAGGGCTATTAGCCTAGTAACATCCTTTAATCCTATGTTTCAGTAGCTCTTAAAGCTTTCTGAGTAATTTTATGGAGGTGTTCCATGTTGTCAGATGTGCAAATGAGAGTGGAATTATCTGAATACTGTATTAAGGTGGCCTGTTGTTTGGAAGTAGAGGGGGTGTTGGTGAAAATGTTAATGAGGAGGGGACCAAGGATAGAGTCTTGTGGTACACCAGTGGTGACTGGGAGGTAAGGGGAAAGCATGAAGTGCCACCTAGCACTAGATCTAAGTTTCAGCAGTCCGCATCATCTGCAGGAACAGTTTTAAAGTCAGCTGTAAAAGCACAGCCGTGGTCTTAGTTCAGGTCTATTTTATGGTGACTGAAAACAACACAGTCACCATAAATAAACAATTTAGAAAGAGGCTGGCCTCCTCTCTCCAGGACGACGAACTAGTAAGTCAGTCAGACTACATGATATGCTCTCTGACTAACCCAGCAAGCAGATCAGTTGTACACTAACATCTAGGCCAAAGGATTCTTACAATCTCTTCCACAGGTTTAAAAATGGAGGGAGGAAGGTGGATAAAGTGGTAAAAAGTAATGAGAGCAACTTGGGAAGAAACATGGGGCTGGGTTTAAAGGAGCTCCCTTCCATGCAGAATAAGTTAAATGTTAATTTACAGAACAGCCCCTGGATCTTGGAAACTCTTTTGGCAGAGGCAATGGTTTCTAGATAGACCCATTTTATGTAAAATAATGGATCTGACCTTGAACAGCTTTAACTGAGGAATGGCAGGACTGAGACTGCTAGTGTTAGGACCACTCAGCAAATAAAACGTTTCCAGGCTAAAAATTCTATCCTCTCAGCTCCAACAAGGCACTACCAGTCCAGAATGCCCTACTTCATTCCTGCTGTGAATCACACATGTGCATGTGATGGTCCAGGCTGCCTTTAGTGTAATTTTCATCTTTTCACTTTCAAATTACTACGACTTGTTTTACTGAGGGCTCCATCATTTATCTTCTTCCAGACAGTTTCTCCCAAGTACACAATTATTTCTGTAACCTTCACTGATTCACTTTGGCCCTGGACATTATTTGAGAAAGCATCATTCAATAAATGCCCCTCTGGCAAGCAAAGTTCACCAGGAGACAACCACATTAATTGCCTTTTTTATTTAGGTCCCTGTTATGACATCCATGGGGGGTTCTACAATACCCCAAAAGGGTGCCATAGAAAACTACTTGATATCTAAAAGATGCAAGCAGTTTAAGAATTGATCTGCACTTCATTTTCTGCCAACTCTCCTCTTGAAAAAAGAATCCTAAGTAGAAGGAAAGGAAAAGTACAGTTGTGTACACTTGCCATAAATGTAGATGTTCGAGTGTATTCACTGTTGCAGTCATCACAATTGAGTTATCCCTGCCAGGGTAGCCTTCGGACGGTCCAAATACCAGAGGCTTAGTATTTCTACGTCGGTGGCTGTCACTTCAGGACTGATGTCAGGTGGTCAGTAGTATAAAGTAAAGCAGCCGACGCCATTACATCAGTTTTTCTTGCCCTGTCAGAAGCCCCCAAGTGGGAGCCAGGATATGGTGGAACCACCCCACCAGCAGAAAATAAATAACAAACGTTCCTTGTAAGGTGAGACAAAGAGAAGAAAAGGGGGATGGAGGGAGGGAAACCAAGACTGCAACAGTGAATACACTCGAACATCTACATTTATGGTAAGTGTACACAACTGTACTATGTTCTTTGAGTTTCACTGTTGCAGTCATCACATTTGGGTTGATTCCCAAAGCTGAGGCGAAGGGTGGAGGCAGATAAGAAGACTAGGGGGCTGGCTAGGATGCCCTGTAAGACTGCAGTGGCAAAGCCTGCCCTGGACTTGGAGAAGATAGGCAAGTGGTAATGCTTGGTGAAGGTATGAACAGACGTCCATGTAGCAGCCTCCAGGATGTCCCTGGTGGGGACTCCTCTGAGGAAAGCTGCAGAGGTGGAGGCTGCTCTAGTAGATTGAGTCTTGATCCCCTTAGGGGGAGGTTTCCAGTGTTGCTTGTAACACAAATGGATGCAGTGTGCTATCCATTTGGAAATTATTTGGATATGGCTTTGCCCTCTGCCCCTGCAGCAAAGCTGACTAGCAATTGAGCAGTCTTTCTGAATGATTTAGTCCTGTCAAGGTAGAATCTGAGCTGTGTACATTTAGAGAGTGCAGGATACTTCCCCCTTTGTTTTGTGGGTTAGGGAAAAAGGTGGGCAAATGAATGGATTGGTTGAGAGCCACACTGGACACCACTTTGGGTATGAAGGATGGGTTCGTCCTGAGGGAGACCCTGTCAGCATGCAAGATGATGAAGGGCTCTACAGCCATGAGTGCTTGTAGCTTGGACACTCTTCTGGCCGAAGTGATGGCCAGTAACAAGGCTGTCTTCTAGGAGAGAAACTTAACTCTACTAAGGATGCTGGTTCAAAGGGGGGCAGGGTGAGCTTTTCCAACACAAACCAAGAACCAGAACTCGACTGTAAAATAAATTCTACAGAGGTATGAGCTCAACCAACCAGCACTTTATTGCACAAGACACACCAGTTCTCCACTACTACTTGTTAGACATGAATTGATATTCAGTTTTGCTGATCTCCCCCTGAAATAACATGTCATCAAGAACCAAATCCACCTTTTTGTAAGCTAAATTAATTTCATTCTTACTGACTTCTGTGTAATTATCTTCCATAAGCATAGTGAACATCTCATTCTCATAATCCAATTTATCTACTATTATGACTCCACTACCCTTATCGGGTTTCATAATGCGTATATTCTTAATACTACATAAGTAGTTAATAATATCAAGTTCATCCTGTGTCGTATTACTACAATATATAGGTTTTTTATTTATAAAAAAATTCCTAATATCTTGTTCACAAATGCTTTCAAATAATTCCACTATTTTTGTATAGGGTGGATTGAAAAAGCTAGGCCTGTGCGGACTAAATGTGTTATCTATACAGTTGCCACTGCCCTCAGGTCCAAAATAAGCTGCCAAATTCATTTTCCGGGTAAATAATCTGAGATCTATTAACGTTTCCACAATATCAGCATTCCCACATGGCACAAAGTTAAAACCTTTTGATAGTAATTCAGCATGTTGTGTACCAAAATTCATGCTAGAATAATTATACAGTTTAAAATCGTGTGTCTTGTTGTAAAGTATTGTGGGATTACTCAGAGGACCTAACTTTATATTGCTTGCATCCAATAGATCATCTAGACTGTTCGTGGCACACTCATTTACCATAGATTTTTCCATAGACTCAACATCTAATGGTTCACAATATTCCAATATTACACTTGTTTCAGAAATATTGCAAAAATTGCGGTCAGCTTCACTACTTAAAACATTCAACTGTGGTGAAATATTCGCAATATACTCATCCTGACTCTTACCCCCCACCATGTTGTCACGATCAGCAACTGTATATGTACTCATTTGCATCAATAAATTATCGTCTACTAGTGTAGGCATATTAAAATTCTGACTAACTGAATCTTCCGCTTCAGATAATGAAAGAATTACTGTATCAATAAATATGCCCCCCCATCAATTTTCGCAAAAACATTTGATGAGTGTCCATCGAGTTCTAACTTACTGCCATTAAAATTAGACACAAAAGATTTTACATTGTTTTCTAAACATAAAGATGCATCCTCAATGTTAAAGCCAAAAATATTTGAGAACAGTGAACCACTGGTTTGTTGAATATCATACGATGTTGTACAACCATACGAAGGTGTCAGTTTAACTACGTGAGCGTAAACTGAGCAGTTAACTATCATCCGTATAAAAATTCTCAGTAGGGGTTTCATACCTACTCAAACTGACCTCAACATCAGTAAATGATTGTTCTGAGCTCAAAACATTAGTGTTGACTGAGTAGCTGTTGATGAAATAGCCAGGGTCTAACACCCCGTAAGAACTAGTACAAATAAAACAATCAACGTCGTTACAAATGGCGTCATGTAACCCGTAAATTCTCTTATCTACCTTCATGCTGCTTTTGACCAGTTCCGTTCTTGATACACAGTCTTGGCTCTTGCTCCCATACGAAATGCCTCGTTGTCCTCGCGCACTGGTCCTTGCTATTTGATTCTCTCCGACCGTCTTGGTGCCTCTCCTAAAGGGTCATCCCCTTGAACTGCTGGACTATTTGAACTTCTTGCTGTTTCCGGTGACACCCCTTCGGTGAAACTCCTAAGATGATTGGCTGCTGCATCCGTTTCAACAGTTTCAGTCTTCTCCTTCTCATTAAAGGGATACACTTGACCCTTCTGATAGACTTTGATGTCCCGTTGCAATTTGTCAAGTTTTTTGTAAAAAATAACATCACAGCAACTGTCAACATCCTTTAGTATTGTTTATATAATTGGTGTAATATTGCTCAAACAGCAAATCTTGTGTGATACAACAATTAACTGAGTCCAAGTCATTCAACAACATCTCGATCTTAATATTGTTATATTTAACCATCAGCTCCATAATTTGTATTCCAGTTGCATCAAACAACCGGTGCAGTTCTTTAATCATTTCTTTGTTGCTTTCACATCCATTCGGATATCGCCACACACGCAGACCCTTCAGTACCAGTCCTAATTCTATATTGCGGCTGAGATAACTATTCTCCAATTGTGTTCTTTTTAATTTAAAGAGTTTCTTCTCAAACTCTTTCAGTGACTCAGACATAGATTTAATTGTATCACCTTGATTATTAGGAATGGTACCACTGTCTTGTTGAAAACTAAAACAATTAGTGGCCCAACGTGCTCGATGGTTGATGGCAGATGGTTTATCAGACATACCAACCTGTTGCCTACCAGCAGAGTTTTGACCTGGAATAATATCCTCTGGTATAACAAAATTCACAGAAGGAATGTCAACTGGCGTGGCTTGAGTGAGAGGTAAGCCCAAACTATTCTCCAATGAAGAAGGTGGAACACATTGGTTTCTCTCAGTCAAAGATTTAATCTGGATAGTGTGTTCACGAAGTTGCTCATGTATCTGATGCAAAAGTACCTTGATGTTAACAGGGGAGCCGTCGTCCTCCATGCCAGGAACAAGAACTCAAACCAAGAACTAGAACTCGACTGTAAAATAAATTCCACAGAGGCACGAGCTCAACCAACCAGCACTTTATTGCACAAGACACACCGGTTCTCCACTACTACTTGTTAGACATGAATTGATATTCAGTTTCGCTGATCTCCCCCTGAAATAACATGTCATCAAGAACCAAATCCACCTTTTTGTAAGCTAAATTAATTTCATTCTTACTGACTTCTGTGTAATGATCTTCCATAAGCATAGTGAACATCTCATTCTCATAATCCAATTTATCTACTATTATGACTCCACTACCCTTATCGGGTTTCATAATGTGTATATTCTTAATACTACATAAGTAGTTAATAATATCAAGTTCATCCTGGGTCGTATTACTACAATATATAGGTTTTTTGTTTATAAAAAAATTCCTAATATCTTGTTCACAAATGCTTTCAAATAATTCCACTATTTTTGTATAGGGTGGATTGAAAAAGCTAGGCCTGTGCGGACTAAATGTGTTATCTATACATTCGCCACTGCCCTCAGGTCCAAAATAAGCTGCCAAATTCATTTTCCGGGTAAATAATCTGAGATCTATTAACGTTTCCACAATATCAGCATTCCTACACGGCACAAAGTTAAAACCTTTTGATAGCAATTCAGCATGTTGTGTACCAAAATTCATGCTAGAATAATTAGACAGTTTAAAATCGTGTGTCTTGTTGTAAAGTATTGTGGGATTACTCAGAGGACCTGACTTTATATTGCTTGCATCCAATAGATCATCTGCACTGTTCGTGGCACACTCATTTACCATAGATTTTTCCATAGACTCAATATCTAATGGTCCACAATATTCCAACATTACACTTGTTTCAGAAATATTGCAAAAATTGCGGTCAGCTTCACTACTTAAAGCATTCAACTGTGGTGAAATATTCGCAATATACTCATCCTGACTCTTACCCCCCACCATGTTGTCATGATCAGCAACTGTATATGTACTCATTTGCATCAAAAAATTATCATCTACTAGTGTAGGCATATTAAAATTCTGACTAACTGAATCTTCCGCTTCAGATAATGAAAGAATTACTGTATCAATAAATATGGCCCCCCCATCAATTTTCGCAAAAACATTTGATGAGTGTCCATCGAGTTCCAACTTACTGCCATTAAAATTAGACACAAAAGATTTTACATTGTCTTCTAAACATAAAGATGCATCCTCAATGTTAAAGCCAGAAATATTTGAGAACAATGAACCATTGGTTTGCTGAATATCATACGATGTTGTACAACCATACGAACGTGTCAGTTTAACTACGTGAGCGTAAACTGAGCAGTTAACATTATCATCCGTATAACAATTCACCGTAGGGGTTTCATACCTACTCAAACTGACCTCAACATCAGTAAATGATTGTTCTGAGCTCAAAAAATTAGTGTTGACTGAGTAGCTGTTGATGAAATAGCCAGGGTCTAACACCCTGTAAGAACTAGTACAAATAAAACAATCAACGTCATTACAAATGGCGTCATGTTACCCGTAAATTCTCTCATCTACCTTTGTGCTGCTTTTGACCAGTTCCGTTCTTGATACACAGTCTTGGCTCTTGCTCCCATACGAAACGCCTCGTTGTCCTCGCGCATTGGTCCTTGCTGTTTGATTCTCTCCGACCGTCTTGGTGCCTCTCCTAAAGGGTCATCCCCTCGAACTGCTGGACTATTTGAACTTCTCGCTGTTTCCGGTGACACCCCTTCGGTGAAACTCCTAAGATGATTGGCTGCTGCATCCGTTTCAACAGTTTGAGTCTTTTCCTTCTCATTAAAGGGATACACTTGACCCTTCCGATAGACTTTGATGTCCCGTTGCAATTTGTCAAGTTTTTTGTAAAAAATAACATCACAGCAACTGTCAACATCCTTTAGTATGTTTATATAATTGGTGTAATATTGCTCAAACAGCAAATCTTGCGTGATACAAGAATTAGGATTTTTGAAAAGAAATTTGTGTGAGTCAGGGACTCTGTTGTAGTACCTGTCAGGTTTTCTCAGAGCAGGAGGAGGGTGTCAGGAGTCAAACTAGAGTCCAAGAAAACATCATCCACAACATCCAGGACAGGAGGAATGGCCAGGGGTCTGTGCTGTGGAAGATCTAAGAATTCTCCGAGTCTCTTTTTAGACTGAGGGTAGTCCTGACATTCCCATTGAAAATGCTTCCTTAAAGTATGAAAGGTTTCCCCAAAGGAAAAATCCTCGGGTGTAGAGGCTGAAGGAATGGATTCCTCTGCATCAGAATCCTCATAAGCAGAGAGGGGTTGCATGTCTTCATATTCAGATGTATCACAGTCATCAGACTCCTGTTCAGACAAAACTACTGGGGACAGATCTCTTTTTCTTTTGGAAGAGGTAGCTTGGCTTCCCCTGATCAGCATTATAAGGTCTTCCACCATTTTAAGCATTTGAGACTGAGGCAAGGAAGCAGGTATCTGAGATTGAGTCGTCGGTTTCTTGGGCATAGTTCATATCCTGGACCTCAGAAACTTAGTAGTTTTCGAAAGACCAGTAGACGTGAAAGAAGTCATTGGTTTGTGTCCAGAATCGGTAGTGTGAAGTACTTCCTCGGAAGCTGGTGCCTGCTCAGCGGCTCTGGACCAATCCAAGGTAGAGACAACCGCAGGTTTCTAAGTCAAAGAAGAGTTTTGCGGCAGACCTGACTCAGAAAGGGTCTCAGTAGCGGCCTGCAAATCCACAGAAGTGGGCATCAGAGGCTGTGAAAGTGCCTCACTGAGGACTGGATAACTGACAACTACCTTAATGGAAGCATTGTCAGTAGGTTTGGACCTGTGCGGTCTCTCTGTCTTTATCCTTACATTTTTTTCAGATGATCTGCTGTTGGATGGCTTACACAAGCCATATCAGAATTCAAGGACTGAGAGCGAAAATATCAAGCTACAATAAGGGCCCAATGATGTATAGTTCTGGGGTTGAATAAAGCATAAAAGCGGCAGCGAGGGACGTCGTGATATGGGCCTAAGCAAGTGACGCAGTAAGAATGAAAGTCTCGGGGTATTTGCTTTCCACAGGTGAGACAACTGTTAACTTTTTCTGACATCGGTTAGAGCAAGAAAAAAGAATCTCCAATGGGGTATTTAGCTTTAGAAGACTTCAGCTTCAATTTGGATGATGAAACTCAGGTAGCGGCTGACCGGCTCTCATGCGAACTGCTTCTGCTCTGGGTTTCTTGGAAAGAAAGACTGGTGTAACGGCATCAACAGCCTTACTTTATACTACTGACCACCTGATGTCAGTCTTGAAGTGACAGCAACCGATGCAGAAATACTAAGCCTCTGGTATTCGGACTGGCAGGGATAACCCAAATGTGATGAGTGAAACACGAAGAACATCTGGAAGAGTGCCACAAGGATTCATGCTCTTGTGTAGTTCACAGAAGCTAATGGAGCAGCACACTTTTCAAGGATTCCCTCATCCCCTTCCTTATAAATGTGCAGAGCTCCTGTCTCAGGCTGAGGAATCCATGTCTATTCCTCCAAAGCCAAAATCTGTTTTCTCTTTTGCTCCTGCCTCTCCTTCCCTGGAAGCACTGCTGGCAATTGCTCCTATTCAGTCCACTCTGCCTTTAATCAGGTGTATTCCCATCTCTGCTGGACAAATGGCTGACAGTAACTATTCAATTCTTAAAGGCATCGACCATCTATGAATATATCAGACCGCAGCAATCTGCATATGTCTGTCAGTTCTACCTGATACTCCTATTCAGGTATCAGCTCTACTAAGATCTGCTCCCAAACATCAGTCCTGTTGATGGTGTTACGAATGCCAAACACATTGGTGCTACCGGCAGTGGTATTACTAGTCAGCTCCCGTAATTTTAGTGTGACAGGCATTCAGCCCCCAGCATGTGCCCACCTAACTAATGTCAGTAGTTTTTATTACCACTGTCAATCCCAGCACAGAATGTAATGTAACTGATCACCATCCTTATGCCATTTTTACAGGATATAGATGTATTCCAACCAGGGTTTGCAAGATATAGCCCCAAAAGACTGTCATGTGTAATGTCTGCTCTGTTGAAGCCTGAATCATCAAGGGATATAACATATCAAATCTGTGAAGTTAGAAAAGGCTAAAATGATAATTAAAAAAGGAAACAATACACGCACACATATACATAACTATCTGTGTGTGTGTGTGTGTGTGTGTGTACGTACAAGTGTATATGCAGGCACACACACACACACACACACACACACACACACACACACACACACACACACACACGATCCCATCATCCACAGATTCTGGAACTTCTTTCATGTCTTCTTTTGTTGAAACAGTTGTATCTATTTTACAGACTCCGAACAGTGGGATAAAGAAGTTCTTATAGAGTTGGGCATACCTTACGTGACACTGCTACCTAGAATTATAGTTAAACAGACTCCTACATAGATTGGTCATCTATAAAACTGTGTTGGAAGTTCAACAGTCTGGGCAGCAAGTCTTCAAGGGGTGCGGAAGAGGATGGTGTTCTACCACCACTGCAAGATACTTCTTAAAGCTCAGGGACATCTCTCTGCTGGTCTCCACTTCTTCTGAGGTAGCCTGAAAAGATTATTTTTTGGGTCTACTCCATTACATTTTTCTGGCACTGCCCCACTTCCAAAAGGGGTCTATTGGCTACTCCTAAATCCCCATGAACTAACTCTGTAAATCTACGGGGGCAGTCATGGAACCTAAGGATGCCCTGGGGGGTGTCAGTCATCCATATATGTTAGGAGGATTTTGGCTATGCCCTACCTACTCACACCTCCCATATGTGATGTGGTTCTGTCCAAAAGGTGGATGTGCAAGGGGGACATTATGATGTATCACTTCAGCCATATCTACCCCCATCTCTTCTTTGGACCATAGCTCCTACTATGCAACTTCCTCAGTCTCCACCAGGAATCAACAAAAGAGATGCCCATGTCACCGCCCTCCCCTCAGGATGGTAATGCTCATATCTCCCTGATGCCTTGCCAGTTGTTAGAGATGTTAATATAATCTGGGTTGCCTGGGCTGTAGTCATGAGCTTTATCCTTCTGTGCCACCAGAGCAGACATAAATGAGAAGATTGTTTTGTCACCAAGTCCTTGGTACCTATGATTGTACTACAGCATGGCTGATGTAGGTCAACACTTGCAAAAACACTTTACAAATCAGAGTCCTTCTGTTCTCTCATCAAAAGTGGATGAATGTACATTTCAATTTTGGCACCTCTCTCTCTCTCTCTGTGTAACACATTATATTTGATAATCCCCCCACCCCGTCGTCCCCCTACACAAAGGTGGTTCTTCGACAGAACTTAGTAATTATTGCCTCATAGCTATACTATCTCCCCTATCAAAAATCTTAGAAAAACGTGCACACACCCAACTAATGAATCTTCTTCAATATAACCTGCTACAAATTCCCAACATGGACTTCAGCCAAACCACAGTACCACCTCTGCCTTTACATCCTTTACTGACCACATCAACCAACAAAGAAATCTCAGTAACTTAGTATCTGTTGTCTTCTAAGACCTGTCAAAGGCATTTGACATGGTAATCCACTGCAAATAACTATCGACTCTCTCTGAGCTCAATCTGGACAACTCCTCTCTACTGTGGTTTAAAAATTGTCTGTCCCCTCGGCAACAAGCTGTTAAATGGCATAACTCTCTCTCCCCTCTCCTCCCAGTGGGACAATGTGTTCCACAAGGATCCATTCTTGGTCCCTTACTATTTTCCATCCTTACCAATAACCTCCCCACAGCTACCCAACAAACTAATATAGTACAGTATGCTGATGACACCACCCTTATTTGCTCAGCCCCCTCTCTATAATTACTCCAAGATAGAACCCAGGAACCCTTCACTACTATAGAAAAATGGCTAAATTCCTCCCAACTCATACTAAACCCAACTCATTAACTTCCACCCATCCCAAACTTTCACCCCCACCTCACCATTCTCAGTAACATCCTCCAACAATACCCTTATCACACCAGTAACTCAAGCCAAGCTACTAAGTGTAACTATTGACCAAAACCTAAAATTCAACAAACGTACAGCACCAACATTTGCCAAAGTGCATAAAAAACTAGGTTCACTCTACCGTTGCAAGAGCTTCCTCACACAGGAATCTCGAATCACCATCTCACGTACCCATCTACTCTCCACCTTACTATAATCTTCCCCAGTTCTAACTAACCTAAGCAAATGTGACCTTCTGAAACTCTCTACCTGCTACAATAAAATCTCAAAATTTGCAATCAATGCTGTTTCATTCTCACCACTGCTTCTCCCTACGACAACTAGGATGGTTAGAACTCCATTACCTACTAAAATAAAATCAACTTCTCCTGACACATCAACTGCTATACCAACCCAATAAAATATCTGCACACTCTAGTCTACTCACCTTCTATAATACTGCACATCAACTAAGATCTTCCAATACCACCCAACTGACTCTTACAAATTGCTTACATAGCTCAGACCAATCTCTTTATTCCTATGCAGTTACTAAGGCCTGAAACACTCTACCCCCCTGACATTAGATGTCTAAATAGTAAACACACTTTCAAATCCCTACTAATGGATCTCCTATTCAAAACTTGGATATGTTCCTGTACAGAACCAGACTAATTTCACCTGTTCCTGAATTTCAACATCCTTAGACCACAGGTGTACTGTGTAGCTTCACTTAGTGCGTAGTACTGTGAGAATCAGGTGTTTAGGCCTCCTTCATAGTTATGATTCCTAGTTTATGACCCTGTTTGTCTATGGAAGCTTCTTTTTGAATTTATGTTCAAGCAATTGTATATTTGTTGTATAACATCTTATTTAATTGTTTCTCAATATTCCAACCACACTATGCTGCATCACTTGTAAAACTCTGATTTTACTCATTTTATATGTTCTATGCTCTTTGTACAAAATAGCTATGTTTATATAATTTTATTATTTTTTTACTATGTATCAGGAGCTTTTCTCCCCAACCTCCGCTGAAAACTGTCACCTTGTATCCAGTTGGACTAACCCAGTAAACAAATGAAAATAAATAAAATTATGAAAATATATCTCCCCACGGTCTTCAGCCTCTTTACCAAAACTAATTTAATATGACGCAATTTAATTGAGAAAGTTCCAACTGGCCTATCTCACAGATTTCCTTCCATAAAAGGAGGTTTTCTAGAATGACTAAGGTCCAGGAATCTGTGGAAAATATTTTACTCGGTTCAAAATTTTCCAGAATTTATGGTACTAAGACTAATCCTGGTTCTCAGTCGCAACTTCATATGGCAGCAGACTTATATAAAGTTGTGATGAGAAAACACTATCTTCAGTATAAATCAGATCCTGAAATTTTAACAGACCCTGCAACTTCTGATACACAGAGATTTCCATTCTGCCATTGACTTTACTTGTTAATAAGGAGGGAAAACTGTTATACCTTAGCAATGAGAATACCTAAATCTTACTAAGGAGAAATTAGTTTTTGTTAACCTTTAGGACATTGTGTACAGTTCAACTCGGTGGATATAACTTTTCAAGGCTACTTTTGCACGTCCCTCTTCCCAATACACCCAGCTTCACTCCGCTATTTTCTAGTTTTATTCTGCAGTTTAAAGCATTAGGTTAGATTCTAACAGTTCCAGACTACATTTTGATTCATCACCTTCACAAATTGCTGTATTTGCGTGGTGATGTGAATATAGGTTGTGACCTTTGCCTCTTTTTTTTAAAATTTGGGAAATCTGCTGCCACTTGAAAGCACTTTTTTCTTCCATTAGGGTGCTCACATCCTTCTCTTCTTATTGAGGCTTTCTTCTCCTCTGGTTTATTGTGGAGGATTTCTACCCTTTTCAATGTCATCAGCTTGGGATTCAGCCCTTGTCTGCCACCATGACTTGTACTTCTAATTCATGTGACTGTACCAAACAGATTACTCATGCAGACAGTCACAACAAATGTCTGAACTGCTTTGGCTCACCTTTTGATACTTTTGTAATGTTTATATAAAACTACTTTGACAAGATGTAGGAAGCAGCTTATCATCTATTTGTTGCAGTTTCAAGTTAAGGAGAATTCTTGGCAAGTATCCCTTGTCTTCTCAGAAAAGGTCCCACTCTTCCCTCTCTCTCCACCTAGCACACTAATGAAACATCTAGGCCTTTCTAGGTCTACTCAGTCTAAACAGCTATTATTTTTGTTAACTTAGCCAGGTCTACTAAGCAGTCAATCATTACGACTAAACATACAAAGGTAGTTACACATAAAGACATACCTTCCACAGGAAAGGAAGCACCCTAAACTTAATCCAATTTAAAAAAACTACTCAAACAACACTTATCAGACTCATGGCTCTGTTCATATAACAGCCCAGGCTAACTATAAACTAATATAGGCATTTCTATCTCTCTCATAAAAATGTCTTTTTATTTTGCTACTAACTCACACATCTCTCATTACTTTTTTCCCATGCTACCTATCCATTATCACACTATCTTAATCAAAATATCCTCTCAAACTCACCTACACTTGGAAAATCATTCATTTTTTCTCCATTTCTCAACTCCATCTTCCTTATTTCATTGTTCAACTTTTCATCATTAAGAGAACTGAACAGAAAGTGCTACAACATACATTATTCTTCATTTCTTTACTCTAAATTGTATACTGCATAACTAAGTTCACTAAGCCACCAACTTCCAATAAAATCATGAGTCACAATAAGAACCACATGATCAGATTTTGCTATACTGCACATCTGTATTATTATTAACTACTATTACTTTTTTGCTGTATATGTACTTTATACTACATGCCCAACTGTCAATGAGTTTTAGCAATGCATACAAAGTAGCATGCGGTTAAAACTATTATGTCAATATTATTATTATGTATTGTCACTGTGTGGAGCTTTACTCCACTGGCCTCTGCTGAAAATGGGATCTCCCAGTCGAACTCTCCCAGTAAACAAATGTAAAATAAAATAAAAAGCATTCATGATATTACCAGTAAAAGAACTAGTCAGGTTTATCAGATGGTTTCTTCCTTGGAATCTCAGGGTCAAGTGGGTACAAGACCTCATGGCAGCCACAACATTCACCATAATATTCACCAGGTTACACATGAGGGCCTTGCAATGGATACTCCATCCACAGTGGTTTCAACACAAGGACTATCACAGCATTAGCCAATCAGGACTTCCACAACATTCACCATAATATTCACCAGGTTATACATGAGGGCCTTGCAATGGATACTCCATCCACAGTGGTTTCAACACAAGGACTATCACAGCATTAGCCAATCAGGACTTCCAGAGCTTGCAACAATCTCCTATGGTAGTTGGAAACAGGCCACCTTCGTCAGGGACCGTCCTTTCTTGTCCGTACACTCTCACAACAGAAGCTTCTACCATAGAGTGGGAGGCATTTAAGGGGCAGATAGTAAAAGGGATACAGGCATCCCAGCGGTCAACTTTCTTGACCCTTCAGGCACTCTAGGATGTCCTTCTTCCTACCTATGCACTCAAACGATATTGCTGTAGTTTGGTATATCAACAAACAGGAAGGAAAGAGGTCCTACCCATTGTGTTTTCAGAAAACAATAACAGTCTGGAAATTTGCAATCTCAATCCAAAATTTACTACTTCTGATGCACATTTCTGGGGTAGCCAACTCTTTTACGGACAGACTCAGCCACTGTCTATTGATGCCTTTTGAGTGCTCACTCAATTTGGCCACTGAAATGAGGTAAGGAGGCAGGGATCACCAGTCTGCAATCTGTTTTTTTTTAATCTCCTACAAATATTAAGTGTTGGAGATTTTCCCCCATTTCTCTGCCCAATGGACAGAGCAGGTATGCATTAGTCCAAAGATGGTCTTGTGGGTTACTCCATGCTTCTCCTTCTATTGATTCCTGTGATGATGAAGTATTTACAGGAGGACTCCATACAGTTAAGTTAGTTTAATTTTGTTTTGGCTGAGGAAATTGTGGTTCATCCTGCTGCAAAAGTTTCAGATAAAATCTCCTCTCGTGTTGCCTGTGAGAAAGAATCTGTTGTCTTGTCCTTCATACAAAGTACATCTGAATCTTCATGCTCTGATGCTATCAGTTTGGCTAATCCACTTACACTCATAGCCATGGACCAGGAACTCTCATGCAGAGTGGTGGACATTACCTCATCATCTCAAAAATCTTTCCTCTGAGAAAATGTACCATGGAAACCAGGAAAGGTTCACTATGTGGGCTGCAATGCATGGCATTGACCAATTCTCAGCACATGTTTCTAAGGATCTTCAGCAGGTGTCTGAAGTTTTTGACTCAGCACTTAGCCATTCATCAGTTAAAGTACATTTGGCTACCACTTCTAGCTTTCACACTGAACAGGATTCACTTTATCTCCCCTCTCATCTGTCTGCAAGGTCATTTCACATGCATTGTTCCTTTAGGAAACATGCTCTTCTATGGGATCTTTAGTCTGCATCACAGAAACTTCTTTTCTTAGTAGCCTAGGTGTCACTTTGAGAACATTTTCTGAACTTTGGGCACTGTGCATCTGCCCTCCATGCCTGTTTTGTTTCAAAGGAAGGAGGTGTCTCTAGGAAATAACCTGCAGTTTATGCCTAAGGTTGCTACAAAGGTGAATCTTATCCAGTCTGTTATTGTGCAAAGAGTATTCCACCCAGGGTGGCTTTCTGTTCATTCGATGGATGTCTATAAGCAACTATGATAACACATGAACAAAACTAAAGCTGCTAGGACAGATAACCAGTTGTTCATGTCACTTGCCTTGAAGTTAGGGCAAAAAGCTACTAAACTCTGTTTGTCTCAGTGATCATCAAGTTTGCATTTTCTTCATTCACAAGAAGCACAGGTTTTACCAGGGCTGTCTAAAGTACAGTTGTGTACACTTACCGTAAATGTAGATGCTAGAGTGTATTCACTGTTGCAGTCATCACACTTGGGTTATCTGCCTGCAGGTAGCCCTCAGTCAGCCCGAATACCAGAGACTTAGTATTTCTGTGTCAGTTGCTGTCGCTTCAGGACTGATGTCCGATCGTCAGGGGTATAAAAACAGGCAGCCGATGCCATAACATCAGTTTTTCTTGCCCCAAATGTCAGGAGTCCCCCAAATAGGGAGCTAAGTTATGGTGGGAAAAACACCACCAGTAAAAGGTAAATACTAATAGCCCTGTCAGGGGTGAGTAATAGACACAGAGAGGAGAGAGAAAGAGAGACAAGGGGGCTGGTGGGTGGCAAACCAGGACAGCAACAGTGAATACACTCGAACATCTACATTTATGGTAAGTGTACAGAACTGTACTATGTTCTTCGTGTTTCACTGTTGCAATCATCACACTTGGGTTGACTCCCAAAGCTGAAGAAAGGGTGGAGGCAGTCAAGAAGAGTTGGGGCTGGCTAGTATGCCCTGCAGGACTGCTGTTGCAAATCCCACCCTGGATTTGGAAAAGATAGGCAGGTGGTAATACTTGGTGAAGGTAGCAGCTTCCAGAATATCCCTGGTAGGGACTCCCCTGAGGAGTGCTTTAGAGGTAGAAGTTGCCCTAGTGAAATGCGTTCTGACCCCCTGAGGAGTTGATTTCCCATGGTGTTTGTAGTAGAAATTATACAGTGTGCTATCCATTTGGAAATTGTTTAGAAATGGCTTTGCCCTCTGCCCCTGGTGCAAAACTGACTAGAAACTGGTCAGATTTCCTGAAGGCCTTAGTCCTATCAAGGGAGAATCTGAGCTGTCTCTGCACGTCCAAGGAGTGCAGGATCCTTTCCCCTTTATTTTGAGGATTAAGGAAGAAGGTAGGTAAATGGATGGATTGTTTGAGAGCCACACTGGACACCACTTTAGGCATAAAGGAAGGGTTAGTCCTGAGGGAGACCCTGTCAGCATGAAAAATAATGAACGGTTCTACAGCCATAAGTGCTTGTAGCTCAGACACTCTTCTAGCTGAAGTGATGGCCAGAAGTAAGGCTGTTTTCCAAGATAGGAATTTTAACTCTGCTGATGCTTCAGGCTCAAAGGGGGGTAACGTGAGCTTTTCCAGTACAAAGTTAAGGTCCCAAGCATGGGTGGGTGCTCTCCTTGGTGGCCTTAAGTTGTTTGTCCCTCTCAGTAACTGTTTGATGAGAGGGTGAGAGAAGAGAGGTGGTTCAGTGTTGTAGTGAGCCGAGATGGCAGAGGCATGGATCTTAATGGAGGAGATGGATAGGCCTCTGTGGAGTAGATCTGCTAGGTAATTCAGGATTAGAGGTAATGAGGGCAGTGCTGTGTCCTCTCTTTTAGACTGAATCCAGGAGCAATACCTTTTCCACTTATCAGCATAGGATGTCCTTGTACTGGGTCTTCTGGCTTCAAGAATGACATCCAGCACCTGCTTGCTTAGGCTGGTCACTGGGGGAGAATTCAAGGAATAAGCCAGACTGCAAGATTCAGGGTTTGCAGTTGTGGATGCAAGATCTGTCCCTCCTGCTGAGTGAAGAGGGTTGGGATCTGGGGTAGGTGCTAGGGTGGCACTGGTGACAGGCTGCGCAGTAGTGGGTACCAGTGCTGGCGTGGCCAGTCTGGGGCAATCAGGATTGCCCTTGGTCTGTCCTGTCTTATCTTGAGTAATATTCTTGTCAGAAGAGGCAGAGGGGGAAATGCATAGATTGAGAGGTATACCCACTGGAAGGATAGGGCATCCAGTTTTCAGGCCCTGCTGTGAGGTGTCCTGGTGCAGAATTTGCTGAGCTGGTGATTGTAGGGGGAGACAAAAAGGTCCACCTATGGGGTCCCCCATTTCTGGGTTAGAAGGCTGAAGATGCTGAGGTCTAACTGCCACTCGTGTGGGTCTAGGAGATTTCTGCTTAAGTCGTCTGCCAGGGAGTTTTGTTTGCCTGGCAGGAATTGAGCTTGCAGATGAATATGCATGTCCAAGGTCGTGTTCCACAGGGCCATGGCTAGCCTGCAGAGTGGGTAAGAGTGGGATCCCCCCTGCTTGTTGATGTACCACATAACTGTGATGTTGTCTGTTTTTATTAGCAGGGGTCCTGGTGAGAGCAGGGACCTGAAAGCTGTCAGAGTGTGCTGAACAGCTAGCATCTCTTTTTGGTTGATGTGCAGATTAATCTTGACTTGGGCTTGAGTGGCCCTGAATGCACTTGTCGTCCAGATGTGCCCCCCCCCCCCAGACATAGTCTGATGTGTCTGTGGTAAGGGTCTGGGCGGCATGGGGATGTGTAAAGGGAAGTCCCTTGTTGTGGTTGCATGCTGCTGCCCACCAAAGAAATTGTCCTTAGACAAGGTATGACAGGTATTACAGTTTTCAGGTCCTGAGAATGTTGGCACCAAAGACTTTTTAAGTACCACTGACGTTTCCTCATATGCAGTCTGGCATATGGAATTATAGAATGCAAGAGGCCATGACCCCTAGGGCCTGCAGGATTTTCCTTGCGGATAGTTGGGTTCTGCTGGCCATTTGAGTGAAGTAGCCTGTCAGATAGGCTTGTTTTTCTGGAGTAAGGAGTGCCATCTGGGATGCTGTGTCCAAGGAATACTATCTTCTGACTGGGGACTAGTTTTGATTTCTTTTTGTTGACAGTGTACCCCAGGGAGTTTAGAAGGTTCCTTACAAATGTTAGGTGCTGCAACAGCTTTTTCTAACTGCTTGAATCAGGCAATCATCCAAGTATGGATAAATCTGGATCTTTCTCTGTCTGCAATAGGCAATGGCTGGAGTCAGGCATTTTATGAAGACTCTGGGAGAAGTGGATAAGCCAAAGGGAAGTGCAGAGAACTGATAATGCATAGATCCTGCTCTGAAATGTAGGTATTTCCTGCATGAGTCCCTGATAGGGATGTTCAGACAGGTTTCTTTTAGGTCTAGGGTGGCTAACCAGGCATCTATGGACAGCATAGGAAGAAGCTGTTGAAGGGTGAGCATTTTGAATTTTGGTACCACCAGGAACGTGTTTAGAATGGAAAGATCTAGGGTTGGGTGCCAAGTGCCCTCTTTTCTGTGTACCAGGAAAAGTCTGGAATAAAACCCTTGATCTATCTGTTCTGCAGGAACAGGTTGAATTGCCCTTATGGAGAGCAGGGATTGAACATGGTTTTGTGCTTCTGCCCACTGGTTTGGAGGAAGGTCTGGGAACCCTTTTGGGGTTGGCAGTGAGTGGAAGAAAAATTTGTACCCCTGGGATACAATGTTTTGGACCCATCGGTCTTTGGTGATGGAGGTCCAGTTTTTTGCATGATGCGTACGTTTTCCTCCTAGGGGCAAGAGCAATTGGGCAGAGGTGAGGAGTGGAGTTGAAATATCATTGTGAATTCTTTCCATAAGGGGGTGGCTTAGCACTCCATGTTTTAGAAGTGGAGGCACTCCATTGCTTAGATCTCTGCATACTCTGAGACTGTAATCTGGGGGGGGGTCTGCTTCCCCTGGGTCTAGTTTGAGATGGCCTTGAGGGGGCTGGAAAGGACCAATGTTTCAAGGGGCAATGCCTACTGAATCTTGGAGGCTGCACTTGCAAAAAATCTTTGACTGTCTGCATAGACTTAGTTTTTTCTTCAATCTTTTTTAGAACCTCTTCTGCTTTGGTGCCAAACAGATTGTCCTTGTTCAAAGGAGCGTCTAGTAATTTAGATTTGACATGGTCTGGCAAGGTCTGCTACTTAAGCCAAGCATGCCTTCTGAGTACAGAACCAGTGACTACTGCCCTGCAAGATGCTTCTAGGGCGTCAAAGCCACATTGCAAGGTATGCCTGCTGATTTGGCTTGCAGAATGCATAAGCTCCTGTAATTCTTTATTTTCTGCAGAGTCTGTAAAGGTAGATCATTTCTGCTTAATATGTTCCATAATATGTTGCTGGTATTTCAGCATTTGAAACTGGCAATTCAATGCCCTAATGGCAATAGTTGCAGAAGTGTATACTTTTTTACCCTGTCTAAAGCTCAGGAATCCCTGTCCGAAGGGGTGGGATTCTTAGCTGTAGTTGCTTTTATATCTTTAGGCCCCTGGGAAATGACCTCTGGGTCAGCAGTTGGATTTTTGAAAAGAAATTTGTCAGAGTCAGGGACTCTGTAGTACCTGTCTGGTTTCCTTGGAGCAGGGGGTAAAGTATCAGGTGTTAGACTGGATTCCATAAAGACATCATCCACAACATCCAGAACTGGAGGGACTGCTAAAGGTCTGTGTTGTGGCACATGTAAAAATTCTCTGAGTCTCTTTTTGGACTGAGGATAATCCTGGCATTCCCAGTGGAAATACTCTCAAAGTATGTACAGTTTCACCAAAAGAAAAATCCTCTGAAGGGGAAGCAGAGGGAATGGAGTCCTCTGCATCTGAATCCTCATAAGCAGATAAAGGCATGTCTTCATAAACCTCAGAGTCATCGGACTCTTGGTCTGTTAAAGCTGCTAGGGACAGGTCTCTTTCTCTTAGCAGTGGAAGGCTGGCTTGCCCTAATCAGCATAATCAGGTCCTTCTGCCATTTTAAGCATTTGATGTTATGGCAAGAAAGCAGGTGCTTGAGATTGGGTCGTCGTTTTTGTTTTAGGCAGAGCTCGTACTCTTGGCCTTAGAAACTCGGTAGTTTTAGACAGAACTGAAGACATGAAAGAAGTCGTCGGTTTGGGTTGAATATCGGTAATGTGAAGAACTTCCTCGGAAGCCTGTGCCTGCACAGCAGCTCCAGACCCATCCAATGTAGGGACATCCGCAGGTTCTGTAGTCAAAGAAGAGAATTGCGGCATACCGGACTCCAAATGGGTCTCAGTAGCGGCATGCAAATCTATCGAAGCGGGCATCAGGGGCTGCAAAAGTGCCTCATGGAGTACCGGTGATCTGGCGACTAGCTTAATGGAAGCATTGTTGGCAGTTTTGGACCTGTGCGGTCTGTCTCTGTCTTTATCGTTACTTTTTTTGGAAGATCGGTAGTCGGATGCCTTACTGAAGCCATTTTGGAATACGGAGATTGAGACAGAACGTATTTAGTGACAATAAGGGCCCGACGATGAATAGTTTGGGCATTGAACAAAGCACAAAACCGACAGCGACGTACGTCATGGTCTGGGTCTAAACAGGTGACGCAGTAAGAATGGAAATCTCAGTCTGGTATTTGCTTCCACAGGCGAGAGAATTGTTAACTTTTTCTGACATTGGTTAGAGCAAGAAAAAAGGATCCCCAACCGGGTACTTAGCTTTAGAAGACTTCAGGATGATTCAATTCGGAAACGAAAACTCAGGTAGTGCCAACCAGCACCTGTGCGAACTGCTTCTGCTTCAGGCTCCTCGGCAAGAAAGACTGATGTAATGGCATCAGCTGCCTGTTTTTATACCCCTGATGTCAGTAAGCGACAGCAACTGACGCAGAAACACTAAGTCTCTGGTATTCGGGCCGACTGAGTGCTACCTGCAGGCAGATAACCCAAGTGTGAAGACTGCAACAGTGAAACACGAAAATCATCATTTGTTCTAACACAGCTTTGATTACCTCCACAGGTTTTTTTTTATGTAAGGTGTCTTTGTACGGTATCTGTGTTACTACATCTGGTCACCCCCAAACACACTGCAATCCTTACTGCACAGGATCTAGTTACAAGTCCTAGTTGAAGCATGCATTAATTTAGTGCTATGCTGTTAGACTTTAAATTGGGTCTGTGCTTCCAAAAAGCTTCTGATTGAAGTCTATCAGTTCTGGTTCAGGGAATCTTTTGGTGCACTCTCTCCTTCCTGCTCTTTGTCTGATTATTTGTGTTCTCTCTCTCTCTCATTTTTTCTGTGATTACTTGTATTCTCTTATTTCCTCTCTTTGTCTGATAACTTGTGCTATCTCTCCTTTTCTCTCTCTGTTTACTTGTGCGCGCTCTCTCTCTGATTACTTGTATTCTCTTTTTTCCTCTCGGTCTGATAACATGTTCTCTCTCTCTCCAATTACTTGTGCTCTCTATTTTTCTCTCTGATTACTTGTGCTCTCTCCTTTCTGATTATTTGTGCACTCTCATTTTCCCTCTGTCTGATTACTTGTGCACTGTGCTTGTTGAAAGAATGAGCGATTGTACTTTATATATGCTCCACACTGATCCTGAGTTGTGAGTGAGAAAGGGTCATGGGACTAGCTCACTTATTTTGCAAAATTAAGTAAGTAACCAAGCATGTCTCTGTTCTCACTGGTTTGTTTCCGTATGAATTACATACGTATGAAGAAGAGATGAAGCTTCAGAACCTTGACCAATTCTGAGCAGCTTCAACAACGTAACAGTAGACCAGCCAAAACAATGATCTAGAGGGTCCAGGTGCAAGTCCTTGGTGAAGCAAGTACTTCTTTAGTGCTTTGCTCCCGATTTCAAAATTCTGATAAAAGCATTTTTTTTTTTAGTTTTAATTCAAGATTTCTGTTGATGTACTCTCTCCCCTTCCCTCTCCTACTTGTCTGACTATTTGTGTACTGCATAGCTCTCAACAAAATAGGGAAAAATCTCAACAAAATCAGGGACAAATTCAGAAAAAAATGAGGGACAATCAAGGGTACTTTTAGAACTTGAAACATTGACAGAACAGAATGTGAAACAACATACATTTAGTGAAGTAAAAGAAGTTTATAAGTCTAATCATTGTCATTATTCAGTATGTGTAATTCACCACCTTTTCTGCAAAAGTCACTGGTTTTAATCAAAATCAGAGACTGTCGAGAGGTATGGTGTACTGTGCTGGGGAAAGAGAAAGTTGCTACTGCATTTAATACGTGCTACACAGTAAGCCTGGGCTGTCAATGAAAAAGGGTCTGGTTAAAAAAAAAGCTTATGTATGCACAAAGGTGCACCGCACCCACTGCTTTCCACCATAAACTGCATTCTACTACTACCACACATTTATTGTCAGATTTACTGCTTCCCAGTCACTAAGGAATACTTTTCTATTATGTAACTTTGCCACATGAGGACTCTTTAAGGTCAAACATGCTGTTTGTGTGCTCTTTAAGGTGGAATGTTTGTTCATTGGTACTAATCAGTCCATTTCTCAATTAATTGGGTCATTACTACTGCTATTACTCTGATTTCAACACTTTCTATTTGTAATATAAGTAAGGCTCTGAATACACTGCTTTTATTTCTTAATTTAAAGTTACATGCATTTTGACTGCACATTAAATAGGATGACACCTTAAACCTCTTGAATCAGAGGCAACATGGAATATATGTAAATTACCCTTTAAGGATATCAGGTGTTTCAGCTAAATGGCAATTCTGAATATCCATGACTTTTTTTCTATTTCTACACAGCTAGATGGGGTTTGGCATTATTGGCCTGAAATTATCCATAAAAAGACGTATAAGTAAAAGTAATAGAAAAAAGTCATGGACATTCAGAATTGCCATTTAGCTGAAACACCTGATATCCTTAAAGGGTAATTTACATATATCCCATGTTGCCTCTGATTCAAGGGGTTTAAAGTATCACACCGTGGAAATTCTGGCTTTGCTAGATTTTTCTTTTTGTGTTTTTAACCAATTGGTTTTCATGTGTGACTTCTTTAAACATTGTTTTAGCACATTAAATAGGATCATTTCTCTATCATATCCATCATTACAAGGCCTTGAAATTGTGTCTTGAGGAACTGAAGAAAATATGGGCCAACATGGAATATAAAATGGAGCTATGTGCATACTTGTGTCAACATACTCCATGCGACTCTGCAATGTTTTTTACTCGTAAGAAAGTCACTGCTTTTTCGATTTTAGGTTACAAAAGACAGCTATTGTAGGATATATCTGAAATGTTATGATTTACTGTTACAAAGATGACTCCTTGAAGATCTACTGTTACGGTAAGTATACTTACAAACAAATATATCTTCTTTCACCCTCTCCATGAGGGTGGTAAACTATTTTGGACCTGCAATAACAGCTTCACACCATATTGATGCTGTCTACAAACTAAATATCTAATAATGAGCTCAAGGAAAGGCGTAAGATGCAGGATTCCATTACAATCTGAAAGTGTGGCTGGCTTGTGTACAGTGAATAGATCTGACAGCGTGGCAGGACTTGGCATAATCTTACATCGGCTTCCCTGGATTTATGCGACCTCGTTCACCATTGCTGACAAAGCATCCTTTATGGAATCCCATTCAGAGGTCCCCTGCTGTTAGACCAGAGAAAAATGATTCACTTAAGTGGAGATCAGTACAATCTCAGGTGTCTGATGTATTGCGCATCAACAAAACAAGGAGGAATGCACATATCCTTTACAGGAAGCAACGCAGGTGTCCTTTTCTGTAGTCTGTGAACTGTTAAGTAGACAGATTGGAAGCAGCCTTCACACCATACGAGCAAGTCTCAGTCCCTCAAAGGTAAAAGTGGTTATCAAAATGTGGAATAAACCCATTCAGCAACCACACTGTGTCTTCCACCAGTTTCAAGTTTTGCAGGTTTTTCTCGTTTTTTTTCTCCTTTTAAAGTGAAAAGTACGGAAAGCCTTGGGTAAAACAAGTTTTATATGCCCTTCTTCCCCTTCCACTAGTGACAAAGCTCCTTTGCAAAGACAAGTCTCTCAAGGAAACGGTGATTCTAACTGCCCCTTAATGGTCCAGACAAATCTTATTTCTAATACTCCAAGAGAACTGTTCCACAACTCATTCATCTGGGGCAAGTCACTTGGCCCTTCATTTCCTAAACCTGATGGCATGGTATCTTCATTTCTGTTGGTTGCTAGGTCTTCAGAACTCTCATCATGGCCTGTATTACCACCTCCTTGAACAAATTTTAAATGCAAAAACAAATGGAAATGTCTTTCCGTTTGGGTGTCCACAAAGACTTATTTATCTTCTGCCTCTCTTGCCCTGCATTATCCTTCTGAACATATGGTTCAGGCCTCAGCTACTCCAAGAAAATACAGCTGTGCAAGTACACTCACTGTAACAGTAGATGTTCAAGTAGGATCACTCATACAGTGCAGTTTAATACATATAAAAATTAGCAACAAGCAGACATCTGCTCAGTTGCCCTGACTCCCAGACCTTTTTGGGCATCCTAGCATAGGCCTGTCTATCAAAATGCAGGGACGCATACATGCATGCATTGCTGTTAAAGGGGCTGTCAGCCTGTGCCAGGTTCAGATCTTTTTTTTTTGACATATGGGACATGCCTAGTGAACAATTCCATTCTTTACTCCTCTAGAAGGGAAAACTAGACAGATGAGTCCCAAATGCAGCTCTTATGGTTCCCCAAGTGTGACTGCAGGAAAAGGGTTTCTCCCCATGCTATCTACCCTGTGAGACAGGGAAAGAGGACAGCGGGCTACCAAGATTAATAGAAGTGGAAAAGGAGGTGCTAGAGATATCTTGTCCTCTACCTCAACTTTGGGGAGGAATATCACACAGAAAATGAGGACGGTGAAAGGGAGCTAGGACTGCAAATCTGTGGTTACAGTGATTGTATTCACATAACTGTACCACGTTCTTTATGTGGATCACAGTTGCAGTATAACTTATTACACATTGGAAAGTTACCAAAAAAATGCATGAACAGGTTGGAGGAAACGGTTTCGAAAGCAGCATGTGCTCTCTCCCAATGGGTGTCAAGGAAATGTAGTAGAGCCTTCAAAGGTGGGTGTGCCAAAAAAAGCCCTGCCATTGGTTTGGATGTTCATAGTAAAAGCATGGCTAGATCAAGTACCTGCCTCAAAAAAAAAAAAAAAAAAATTACTAGATGCATTTTTAAATACATCTGCTGCATAGCAGCTGTTCTGGTACAATGAGCCCTGATGTGCACCTGCAAGGATTTACAATGTTTTTCATAAAGTACATCTTACCAAACATTTAGAATTTTTCCCCTTTGTCTTTCTGATTCTTACCCTAAGCCTGAAAACAAACTTCTGACTGACAAAAGTCTCTGTTGCTACTTTTGGCATATATGAAAGACTGGCCCTTAATCACATCTTGTCTTCTGAGACACAGTAAAGGACTTTTTCACATAAGTGCCTGTAATTTTGAAATCCTTCTTGCAGTAGTAGTCACTACTAAGAGAACTATTTTGCAAACTACATATCTGAGCCAGACAGAAGCCACTGTCTCAAAGAGATCTATTGTAACTTTCTCCAGAATAAAACTGAGGTCTCGAGCAGGTGGAACAGCCCTTCTTAGTGGATAAAGATGTTACACCCCCTGAAGGAACTGCTTGACTGAACTACAGCTTGCCAGAGAAGAATATAGAAAGAAGATATGTTGAGTGGATGAAAAATGAGAACTTGACTGAATAAAGATCTGACAGAGATAAAAAAATGACATACTTACTGTAACACTAGACCTGGATGGAGAGGTTTAGCACTGTCAACCACTAGGACTAAGAAGATTGGTAGGACTTCACTCAGTATCTGAAACTTTGTGAGGGAACTGGCCCCTCCCTTTACTCATAATACTTTGCACAAAAGGACCATCTCCAAATATTGGAAAAGCACATGCCAAGGCAAGGCCAAAGTTAAAAACAAAACACAGTACAGTTGTACAGGCAACTTTTCACAACAGTAGTAGTTACAGTATGTTGACTCTTGCAGTCATAACATTCGGTATGGCTGCCACAGGATGAATCTGATTTCTGACCTGACTTTCAGCATTGCTCACCTTTTTCACCTTGGCTATGCTGACATCACCTTACCTTGGATCATCTTCACCTACCAAGTATATAGCAGCATTTGCCCTCACCATTTTTGGCTCTTTCTTGCCTCTCAGCAGTTCAATGCTTAGCCTTTATATCAGCCTGTTAACACAAAGAAATTCTCCATGGAAGCGTGTGTAACCTGGATAATCCAAGCCTGAACAAAGTGAGGATAATGACAAGGAAATAAGGATAATAAATGAAAGGGGGGGAGGAGTGAGTATTACCTTTAAGTAGAAGGGGATGGGGAATCAGGCCTGTAAGAGGGATCACATCCAAGCTTACTATTATGTTACGTTGCCTGCACATCTGTACTAGGCACTTCACATGGGTGAATTTTGTAGTTATAACACTAGAGAAAATTCACACACCTGGCCTGTCAGATAGGGTGACTGGCTCCCTGCTGGAATAAAGACTGAAGCATACACTTCAGAATGGCAAAGGCAAATCCTGTCTTTGTTCTAGAGATCATATCATCCAACCTGAAAAGTTCTAAAAAGGTGTAGACAGAGAACTAAGTAGATGCCTCTATGATGTCCTCTGCCCCAACTCCTTTAAGAAAAGTAGTGGTAGCTGCTGGGCCTCATGCTGAGCAGGGGTGTGACTATCTCCCATAGGGTCCTGCCATGAGCTTTGTAACACAAATTAAGGCAGTGTGGTACCCACTTAAAGACAGTTTGTTTTGCTACTGCTGGACCTTGTTTGTTTTCTGCAAAGAAGACGCAAACTGTTTTAAATTTCTGGTGGTCTTGGTTCTATCCAGGTAACATCTCAATTGACCCTGTGCATCTAAAGAGCACAAATTCCTCTCTTTTTTACTCTGAGGTCTAGAAAAATACAGGGATCTGGCTTAGTTCAGAGCTACTTTTGTAATGATCTTTGGTAGGAAAGAGGAGTTAGTGTGTAGGGTTACCCCATCTTTGTGAAAAGAACAGTTGTGTAAAATCTTACCATGACCTTAGATGTCCTTTTCTATGTTGCAGTATTCTTTACATATGGGTATACTCCTTCCCAAGTGACCCCACATCTGTCCAGCATACACCAGCTTTCAGCTACTGCGGGTACGTGAGATGCTGCACGTCTGGCTTGTCGAATGTCAGCCATAAGAGGATGTCCGCACATACAATCCTCAGAAATGCAATGCCCCAGGAGGAATGCTAGTGCAAGGAAAAAGGTAAATAATCTGCCAACCAAGGAAAGAGCAAGGTATGGGGGGGGGGAATAGAATACTGCAACATAGAAGAGAAGGACATCTAAGGTTATGGTAAGATTTTTCACAACTATTCTGTTCTCCTATTTTAATGCTGCAGTATTCTTTACATATGGGAAAGTTCCAAAGCTTAAAAGGAAACCTGGGAAGAGGAAGGGACAAAGGAACTTTCTACAAAGCTATAAAGAATGGCTCTAGCAAATCCAGCCCTATATTTAGAAATACAATCCAGCTTGTAATGCTTGGTGAAAGTATGAACAGCAGACCAAGTGGCAGCTTCCAAAATGGTGTTAGTATCAAAAACCCTTAAAGAATACACCAGAGGATGCCACAGATCTAATGGAGTGAGCCTTTAAAGGGACAGGAAGAGTCTTAACATCAAACACATAAAACTAAACAGCCTTAGAAATCCAAGAGGAAACAGTCTGCTTGGAAACAGGCAAACCCAGAGCCCTGGGATGAAAGGAAACAAAAGGTTGATCAGATTTCTCAATATCCTTAGTTTTATCCAAATAAAAATGGATTTGTCTATGCATATCCAAGGTGTGTAAGATCCTCTCACTGGAGAACTGTAGAGAAAGGAAGAAAGTGGGCAACTGAATAGATTGATTAAGAGACAAATCACTGACCACCTTGGGCATAAAAGAAGAATTAGCACACAAAGAGACTCTATCCTTATGAAAACCAAGAAAAAGGTGGAGAAGCCATCAAATTTGGAATCTCAGAAACCATCCTAGCAGAGGTTAAAGCTAGTAAAAGAATTGTTTTCCAGGTACAAAACTTTAAGGAAGCTGAAGCTGCAGGTTCAGAAGGGACCACAGTTAGCTTCTCTAAATCATAATTCAAACCACAAGGAGTTGGAACTGGTTTCCAGGGAGTACTAGTGTGAAGGACACCTTTGTGAAAAAGTTTCACTTCCAGTCTAGAAGCTAAAGGGGGCATCAATGGCAGACAAGCAGAAATGGCTGAGAAGTGAACTTTTACTAAGGAATAAGCCAAACCACTCAAGTAACTCACACAAGTAGGAAAGAACAACTGGAATGTCCACCGACAGTAGATCCAGATTATGTGAAAGACACCAAGTAGAAAATCTCTTCCATTTAGATAAGTAAGATCTTCTAGTATTGGGTTTTCTGGCCTCCTGCAGTATGTCCTCAGAAAAATGTGGTCTGAAAGGAAGCAAAGGTTTCTCCTTCCACAGAGTCGGTTGTAAAGTTGATAGATGTAGATGAAGTTGGGATCTATTGTCCTGTGTGAGAAGGGCCACTCTGTGAGGTAACTTGTGATGATTACCCTTGGCTAAATGCAGAAGAAGTGGGAACTAATGCTGCCTTGGTCAAAAGGGAGTCCTCAGTAAGATTTTTGGTTTGTCCTGCTGAATCTTGAGCAGAATTTTTTGAATGAGAGGAAAGGGAGGGATGCATAAAGAAACATCGTCTTCCTTAAGAAAGACAGGGTGTCCACCTTCAAAATCAGAGGATCTGAGAGTAAGCTGTCTGTTCAGAAGGGAGGCAAAAAGATCTACTAGAGGAGTACCCCACCAATGGACCAAGTCCAGAAATGCATCCCTGTGAAGCATCCACTCATGGGATTGAGTCATGGACCTGCTTTGAGTGTCTGCCACAAACTTTAGAGTGGACGAAATGTAAACTGTTTGAAGAGTCACCTTGTACTGAACTGCCAAGTTCCAAGCCATCAGGGCCAACCTGCAAAGAAGATACGTCTTTGTCTCCCCCTGCTTGTTTACATAACAGAGAACTGTTGTGTTGTCTGTAAACACTTTCAGAGGTTCTGGATGAAACACAGGATGGAAAGCCTGTAGAGCTAGAATGACAGCTCTCATTTGACAAGGGGACCAGAGACCCTGCACCTTCTTTGAGGCAACAGTTGCCCCCCCAATCTGTGAACAACTCTTGAATTGGTTGAACCTGATGAAGAGCAAGGCCTGGATTTAGAGAAAAATGCTGAATTCACCAATGAAGCTCTGATTTCAAGCATGGGAGAAGAGCAAATACAAACTCCAGAGGATGGGCATTGCTGCATCCAAACAGATTTTAGATACCTCTGAAACTTCCTCATGTGAAGTTTTGCCATTGGCACCATAGGTATTGTAGATGTCAAACTCCAGTAGTCTTAGAACCTCCCTGGCAGTCAGAGATGGAAAAGACAGTAGACTGAGGAGGTCAGAGACAGAATATTTTCTGGTGGAAGGAAAATCATCATGAGAGCTGTTCTTAGCCTGCAGCCTAGGAAAACACAATCCTGAGAAGGGAAAAGAAATTATTTTTTGAAATTTACTGTGAATCCTCAACCTTTCCATTAGAGAGATGACAAACTGCAGGTTTTGAATTAAATGTTCTGGAAGAGGAGCCAGAAAAAGGAGATTATCCAGGTATGGATATACCTGAATACCTCTGACCCTGCAATAAACAATCACAGGGGCCAAACATTTTGTGAACACCCTTGGGGCAACAGACAGAAAAAAGGGCAAGGCAGAGAACTGAAAGTGCAAAGAAGCCACAGAGAAATGTAAACATTTCTTGTAAAGATGATGGACAGGAATGTGAAGGTAGGCAGCCTTGATGTCCACAGAAGCCATGTAGGCCTGAGGAAGAATTAAAAGAAACAAAGTCTGTAAAGGCCGCATGTGAAAGTTGGAACTTTTAGAAAGGTGTTTAAATGGGATAGGTCCAGAATGGGCCTCCAAGGACCATCATTTCTGGGTGCAAGAAACATTCTTGAGTAAAACCCCCTTCTGGTCTAGAGGAACATGTTGAATTGCCCCGAGCAACTAATTCTTTTAGAGTTTGTGGAAACAAACCAACTGATTTGTAGGAGGTTGAGGAATGTCCCTGAAAGGCAGAAGGTTTTTCAAAGTCATGAAATATCCCTGTTAAATAACAGAACCCAAGAATCCTGAGTTATACTTGCCAAATGTGGAAGAGAGAGGGATAGATGAAGAGAAAGAGGAGTAAGATTTTGAAGTGGTTGGTAGTCACAGACTACCTGGCCTGTCTAGAAAAGGCTGCTGAGAAGTGGGACCCGAATAAGTAATCTTAGGATGAGGAGGTCTTCTAATTTTCTTAGTTCTGTAAGAAGAGGAAAAAAAGATGACGGACGTGTCTGTTTTCTAACAAGAGAGGTCTTGGAAGGAAAATGTATGTGGAATTTGGGGTGACACAAAAATGTGTTTCAAGTCCTGATGTTCTTTTCCCTTTTCTTGTAAAAACTTAAATAAATCTGCAGCTATAATACCAGACAGAGTATTGTTATCCAGAGGAGCATCCATCAGTTTTGCTTTGATGTCATCTGGCAGTGGCTGAGGCCTCAACCAAGGATACCTTCTAAGGACAGAGCCAGAAGCAGCTGGTCTAGATGATGCTTCTGCATCATCATAGCTGCATTTGATTGAGCGACGAGCCACATGAGAGGAATCTCCCAAAAGGTGCATAACCTGGGTTTTAATGTCAGAATCTGGAATCTCTGAAACACCTTGACAGGCCTGATAAAGAAGAGCAAAGGAATACCTAGATATGTGTGTTTGGCAGTTTATGGCTCAGAAAGCTAAAGGGGCAGAGGTGTAAACCTTCTTCCCAAGTCTTTCCATTATTTTGTTTTTCTTGTCTGAAGGAAGAAGCTTAGAAGACGGTAACAACCTAGAGAATATGTCAGAAGCAAAAGATATCACAGTTGGATCAGCTGAAGGAGATTTGTCAAGAAATCTGCAATCATTAAACACCTTATAAATCTGTAAGGCCTTTTAGGAGCAGGAGCCTGTGAATCTGGGGCCTTAGAAGCAGAAGAGAGAGCATTAAAAAATGCTTGCAAGACAGGTGGCACAGGAGAAGGAGATTCCATGTGAAAGGTCATAATACCTTTTTTGCACCATAGGGACCTGAGAGCAGTCCCATTTAAATAATTCTCTCATCTTATTAACAGTCTCCCCAAACAATATCTCTTCCACTGGAGAATCAGCTCCATTGGATTCTTACTCAGGAGGAAGCGTATTCTAAAGGGGATATAATCTGAGTTGAGTATGCCAAGGACTCCTCATCAGATGAAGACTCATCCTCTGAGAACTCCTGTTCCCTAACCTTCCTAACAGGGGAAGAAGTGAGAGAGGGAACTGAAACAGCAGCAGAAGGCTTAAGAGCTATTTAAGCCTTAATCAGTCCTTGTGGAAAAGTATTCCAGTCAGACTGAGGCAAAGTACAGGCTGGAAGATGCTTTGTTTTCTAGTTTTTCTTAACATTCATCTCTGCTTGATGGCAAATAGAAGGAACTCATGTGGGGCTAACTTCAACGACCAACACCGGGAACTCTTCCTTAAATTGGGTGAGGTATATCTCTGGACCCTCCCAACACAACAAGCCGTGTTCACATTTTCGATTCAAAATGGACATCTGTACTGCCTCTGAGGATGTGCTTGGATCAGATTGTCTAACAGCCTCCAAAGTGGTACCTGCCGAAGAACCAGACCCAACCTCTGAACATACCTCCAGTTTTTTACTAACCTCAAGGGATACGTCTGGAGAAAGAGGTGCAGCAGAAGAGGATTCAGGCCTAATTCATGGGTGGGGCAAGGTGTAGCACTCCTTTTAGAAATTGTTTGCCTGCAAGCTTGGACATAACTGGCAGAATGAGGGGTAGACAGGCTCAGATGGCTGATAGGTGGGCTTTGGTGGAGGGATATGACAGACTTTTTTTGAGCTCACATTAATAAGATAAAACAAGAGGAATCTGATTTTGTGGGGTCCTGATTGCTTGCATGACACCGTACAGAAAATCACTTCCATTTGGCTATGCAGGATTTTTACAGTGGTGGGTTCCTTGCTTCCTGATGAGCCTGAAGCACATCCTCAGAAAATTGGTGTCTGGAAGGGATCAGAATCCTATCATCCATAGGCTAAGGTTGAGGGATGATAGGTTGGGATGAAGCAGAGATCCCTTCTGTTGTGTGATGAGATCCACTTTGGGGGTAGTTTGTGGTGACTGCCTCTGGCTAAGTGATAGAGAAGAGGGAACTAATGCTGCCTTGGTCAAAAATGAGTCATCAGGGAGCCACCCGATGGGTAGCAATCTGAGTCAACCTGCATAGCTGGTATGACCTGGTTCCTCCTTGCTTGTTTATGTACTATGTGACTGTAGTAGTATCAGTGAATATTTGAACATGCCCTGGCTGCCAGAAGTGGGAGAAAACCTGAACAACTTGAATCTTTTTCAGGATGGTGTGTTCTTTCCTGAAGCTGGACTGCCAATGGCCCTGGACCTTGTGGGATGTCTGTCCAAGCTTCCCAAGCCCTGAGGAGTCTGTACATTTCTTGATTTGGTGTCTGTACCTTGAATGGTAGTCCTGGATTGAGGTTGACCTATGTCACCCACCACAGGATCTCCTTCTTGAGACAAGGTATGAGGGAAATCTTTGTGTTTAGGGGTGAGAGTGCTGGGAACACACATTTTTCAGGTACAACTGCATTTTCATCTTAAGCAGCCTGGCTACAGAATGCACTGGAACAGTTGCTGCCATGAATCCTAATGCTGTCATAATCTCCCTGTCTGAACAGACTTTGAGGAAGGTTAGGGAATGCAAGTAAATTATAAATGTTTAGCACCTTCTGTTGAAGCAAGGAGGCGTGCATCTTTTTAGTGTCCAGTCTGCAGCCCAAGAAAACTAGATCCTGAGTGCGTTGAAGGGAAGGTGTTTTTGTAGCTGACTGTAAGCCCCAATTGCAGGAGAAGGTTTGCAGTGAACTGGAGGTGTTGCAGTAAGATCTGAGGTGAAGAGTCCTGGATAAGCAGATCTAGAGAGGGAAATGTTTGAATTCCCCAGGTCCTGCAAAAGGCTATCACAGGAGCAAGGCACTTTGTGAATATTCTGGTGATCTGTAGAAAACCCAAAAGGCAAAGCAGTACATTGAAAGGGGGATAAGCCAGTAAAGAACCTCAGGAATTTCCTGCAGGAGGGACATATGGGAATATGCAGGTCGGCATCCTTCAGCTCCAGGGAGGATAAAGAGCAATAGGGTGTGGAGAGAGAGCATTTTGAAAGCTGGAACTTTGATGAAGGTGTTGAGCAGAGTGCCAGTATGGGTCTCCACCATGCTTTTCTTGGAACCAGAAACAGACTGGAGTAAAATTCGGTCCCACAAATTGAAGAGGTATGGGTTCAATCATGTCAAGGGACTGCAGTTTCTGAAAGGTGGGAGGAAGAAGATTTAACTGATTGTGGGGTGGAGAATGAATGTTGTTCAAGGGATGAAGTTCCTTCTAGGAAGCAGTGGAACCCATTTTATGATGGATAGTACCCACTTGTCTATGGTAATCTTTTCCCAGCTTGAAATGGACTGAGTGAGCCTTTTTGAGAGGGTTAGGGGGTTTGGAAGATAGTCACAGTGACTTATCTGAGAAGGAAGGTCTCTTGGGTCTGGGGTCCCTTTCAGGTTTTTCTGGAAATCGTTTCCTGGGAGCTTTCTTGTGCTTTTGGAGAGATATATTCCCTTCTAACAAAAGAGTAGGCTTGGCTGGGTAATTCCTCTGCTATCAGGGTACAGAGGTAAGTAGGATTAGTCTGCAGTCTTTCATAGATTCACCTTCTTCCTCTAAGGTTTTGAACAAGCTATCTGCTTGTTGTCTAAATAAAAGATTTTCCTCCAGGAGTGAATCAATCAGGTTAGCTTTGAAACCTTCAGGCATGGGCTGGTTGTGTAACCATGTGTGTCTGTGGATGACTGCCCCAGTAGCAGCTATTCTGAGGCCTCAACATCATCACAGCTGTATTTTATACTATGTCTGGCCACTTGAATGGCCTGATTTACCAAAGATAAAATTTGTTGCTTAGACTCTGAACCCTACATATCCACAACTATCTTGCTTAAACTTTTAAGGATTGATGACAACTAATTAGTCATCTGGGTTTGACAGCTTGTAGCTCTGAAGGCCAGAATAGAAGAGGTAAAAACCTTTTTCCCCACCTATCCATGGCCCTGCTGTCCTTGTCTGAAGGAAGGGCATTAGAATTAGGTAGCAACTTAGAAGTTTTGACAAGAGAGAGAGGGACACAGCTGAATGGCCAGCTACAGGATTTTTAAAAAGGAATGCAAGGTCCTGTGGGACCTTACAGAATCTGTCTGGACTTTTAGGAACAGGAAGCTGCAAGTCAGGGAGCTGAAGAGGTGGATTTAAAAGCATTCAAAAAGGCCTCCAGCACTGCAGGGACAGGGGAATGGGAAGGAATACCCTCCTTTGAGAGGCTGTAGTATCTCTTTTGGACATCAGAGATTTACTTAAATTCCCACTCAAAAAATCTCAGCGTGTTTAAAATGGTCTCCCCAAAAGATGCCTCTTCCACAGGGGAATCAGGTGAAATGGAATCTTTATCATCTAAAGGAAAACTGACCAAGAGAATCAATCTGAGAGGAGCACGCTAATGATCAGTCATCAGAATCTGAGGTCTCTTCCTCTTCAGAGGAAAATAATCAACATTAATCTTCTGAGGGGTAAGAGGCGGAGCTGTAAATGAAGGTGGCTTTGAGCAAAACCTGAGACACGTCTATCCACTCCTTCTCTTAGGAGGAGGAGAGGGTGAGGAGACATGCTTGGTCTTCTTTCGCTTTTGATCTGTGGTGACGTCCACTTGAACCAAGCACAGAGTTACTGATCCCTAACGTTCCTCAGCCAGTTTCTCAGGAATCTTTTCCCTAACTAAAATCTGCAGGATGCCTTCTGCTCCCTCTGAAATGCTGATCTCCTTTTCCCTCTTCTCAGTAGCAGTAACAGTCTCTTCAGAAATGCAATCCACTGACTCCATACCAGCCTCTAACGGGGTCACGGCAGAGGGCATCTAAGGTACAATTGGACATGTCCCCAGCTTCTGTAACCTCTGTAGATACACCGGAGTCAGATTGGGCAGACTCAGGGTCAGGCCTAGGCCTCTTGAGTTTCTTTCTTAACAGGTGCGGTTATGTTCGGTGTGGCAGAATCTGCTATTTTGGAGTGGGCCAGACATTTCAATTGTTGGGTCTGCAAGAAAGTGTTTAGCAAAGACAATCACAAAGTCTTGTGCACAAAGGCTTGGCAGAAGAGACACTGGATATGGAGATCTCTGTAGGGAATTTGTCTACTGCACTCACACCTACCCCTCCTAGTTGAGATCTAACAAAGTACAGCAAGAGAGTTTATACAAGAAGGAAGGTTTTCCAATGCAGCACTTATATGAATTCAAGAAGCTAACAGTACCAATGTCCACGTGAAGATCAGACTGACTAGTATGAGACCTGCTTAAGGGCTGGAAGAGAGATAGTGTGAAGATCTACATTCATACATCCGTTTACATACTCCTACACCTGCATGCAGAGTTCACATGTCAGATGTATGCACCAGGGAAAGTTTAAGCTTTGGAATCCCAAATGACAGAGGTGAAAACCCAAATGTTTGAAATACTACGAGTCATTTCACTCAGGGCATCAGCCCTAATAGAAACACGTTTACTCTTGAGAAATTTAATATGGGTCGCTAGGATCCTCTCTTTCTTTATGTAAGGAAGATCCCTACTTAGAACCTTCTCATCACCTGCCCAGAAGAGCCAGGCTCTTGGTTTCCTATATTAACATATCTGCTAACAGGGGGCCAACAAAGTGCGGCTCATCTTTCACTGCTGGTGGCAGGTCTCTCATCTTGTTGCTGTATGACTAGAAATTGAAGCTTTTAACCTATGGAGACAATCTACATCACCCTGTGCTTGTGGTTATGTCTGACCAATGCTGGTAACAGGAATCAGCTTCCCATTTGAATGCAATGTAAGGACAGACGGGGGTCGGGGTATGGCAAGTAGGAGACTGGAAGAGTCACAGCTGCTCCCTGAAATGGCCTAGGCTGTGGGAACCCTCTCATCTCCTTCTGTCTTCTTGATGCCATTTTTTCTTCTTTGTGACCTTCTTATCCTTCGGCCAAGGCGTTCAGGTTTGGCATAAAAGTTAAGCTGTTTACCTCACAAACACAAGGTATAAGGTTTAAATCTCGTCTTTGGTTATTGCCAGGTTATAGGCTAGGCATGTAATAATCTTAGTCTACAGACTGACTGCCTACTATTTACATGTGAACCTATGAAGCTGTTTGCCTGTGACCAGCTTGCTTTAATAAGGCCCTTGTTTGAAGGTGTAGTTTCTGATACATTTTGGAATGGGGGTGTACAAATGTGTTTCTCTGATTTTGTGATTTGTTTTTCTTTATTGCCAGTGTTTTGAAAATATGGTAGGAAGGGAGCACAAAAAGCATTTTTTTATCTTCTGGGGCGATAAACAGTCATGCCTTCAGATCTTCAGACAGGGACAGAGGCATCAACCAAGAATTCCTTCTGATGGCTGACTCAGTAGCAGCAGCACTAGGTTCTGCATCAACAACATACCCACATTTTAAGGCATGTTTTCCCTCCTGTAAATAACTTGCACTTGCGCTAGGATAGATGCCCTCATGGTTTCATCTTGCTATCCTGGAGTAGCTTGAGGGCATGGCCTGAAAGGCCAAGGTGCAAGCAATCTACATTCCCTGTCAGAGTACTGTGCCCAGATGTAAGTCTTGCTCCATTAACAAACCCCTAAAGACAATATGTCTGTGCTTGCAAACAGGATTTTTATACACAAAAGTAGGAGGGTCCTGTACCCCTCAGAAGCAGTTAGGCCTTTGGGACATGAGGGTTGGGAGTCTCACTCCAAAGAAGCAGCTTCAAAAACATCCAGGAGTGCTTTTGGACCAGTGGAATAACTACTGATTTTGGAGGTCCCAGTTTCAGAAGATCCAGGTAACTCTTCTGGGAAGCAGAGGCCTCATGACACTGCCATTGGAAATGATCCCTTACAAAAGGCGAGGCAGCTTCCCAAGATGCATTGCCAGGGGGCTCGGCGGTAACAGACACTAGAGATGGGAGCCTGTTCAACTGTCTCCACGAAGGTGACACTTTTGGACTGAGCAGCCTTAGGTGATCTGTCTAAATTAAGGGTCTCCTTTGGCTTCAACATTGGGACTCTCCTTCTGTGTTTTCTTTTCTAAAGAGGCATTCATATGACCCTTTTGTTACAACTCTGCAGATATGATGGACTTGTCTAACAATCTTGTAAGCTTCCTTTTGTTCAGATACCCTTGGGTGCCTTTCTGCCTTCTCTTAACTAATTAATGCCTGTCAGCAGTCAGTTAATTAGGTATAACATTTTTAACAGCATGCAGGCTGCACAGCAGGTGGCCAGAACTGAAAGAAAAAAGAGAAGCAAATAACTTCAACTGAACAAGAGACAAAACATATTACATTTCTTGTTCATTTAAATATACTTTTTACACTTAATTTGCTTAACTGTGGCTCCAAAACTTTATAAAAAAAGAAAAAAACAGATTGCCACATAAAATCACAAAAGTATCACTGAGCTGCTTTTCAAACTATTTTTTATTGCTTTTGTCCATAAGAGTCAGGGACTCAATAAAATATTTCTGCTACCAAACACTGCAGATTCAGTGCTGCAATCAAGTTAAACTGGAGCAATTGTTCTGTGAGGCTGAAGTATCACTGACTTGAACAGGACAAGGCAGTCCATAAAAGAAGCACTGCAGATGTGAGTAAGTACATATTGCAATTAGTGCTGCAGACATTGACAATCACTGGACAAAAGCCATGGCAAATCTGGCAATTAGTAATGTCATGCTATGTTTATGAAGAATCTTATGTCTGTTCTACAGCAGTCATGACTTATACCTCGTGTATGGCATTCACCTTCCAGATGTTTGTTAAGGCATACATTTCATTTGACAAATCACAATACAATTCTGTGATAAGGAGGTAGAAAAGACAAATTTCATTTGACAAATCACAATACAATTTTGTGATAAGGAGGTAGAAAAGGTTCCCTAACAGGATACTTACATGCTTCAGTTCTTTCAGTTGTAAGTCTGGACTGACATCAAACTGCAATGCACTCTCTTGAATAAATCATCAATGTTGCAAAAAAGAAATGAAGATGGAGTAGACAGTTACTCAAAATGTCTTCTGGAAAAACGTGGCCCTGTGGTGGAGAGGGATAAAGCCTTGACTGTGCCCCAGATGACCTGTGTTCAACTACCAGTACAGGTGCTGTTAGGATAAGGCATTGGAGGGTGGGAGTAAGTGGCCAAAGCTGTCTCACCAATTCTAGGGAGGCAGCAGAGGTTTGGTGCAATAGCAACATTAACAGCCTGTTGAGCTCTACACTTCAAGCAGTGCATGTTGGTCAGAAAATTGTGCACGCACCTCTCAAAGGTGGCCAAAGTGAAACTTGCAAGGCTGCTGTAGGGTAGTGCGATGGGGACATGCCATATGGGTGAATGCAGTTTTTGCAAATGTAAAAAATGCGAGTGCTTTTCATTGAAACTACTTTTGCTGACAATGGATTTTTTCTTCTCCACTGTTGTGTGACCTTGGAGTTGGTGTGTATTTATATATCTGTATAAGAATGGGTGTGTGGGGTGTCGTAATGTTTGCCGAAGGTAGTTTTAGCAAACTGGTTTAGATTTTCATTTGTCAAAATTATCTTTGGAGAATCAACATAAAACTGGTAGGGCTAGGGCACACTCCCGAGCAGCAATATGACACTACACCAGCATCCTCAGTTTTCTCACTAGCTAGGACTTGGGTTGGATTGAGCCTGGAGGAGGCTAAGGTGTGCTTAACTGTCCTGGTGAATGAGGAGAGGATCTGGTGGCAGCTAACGGACAGCTACAGGAAGGTAGAAGCTGGAAAAAATACTTCTGGGGGTGGTGGTTCAGGAATGTGCTCCTCCCTATTTTTTTAAATATTGAATCACAGCTATGTTGATGGTGATGGCAACAGAAACTGGGTGAAGAGTCCTTGAATGTCTGCAGCCCTCCTTCACAAAATATTGATGTGCAGACTGGCCTCTGTCTGTATCGTTCTACCATGGATGGAAAGGGCACCTGTGGTGAAAGTTAGAACTGAATTGGTAGCTAGAAAGGGTCTCTGCAGAGTAAGACTCAGTTTGTGCAGCTACCATCTTAGATGCTTCTCAAAGGCTTTGAAATTTTTAATTGGAATCATCTGAGAACAGATTCTACTGCAATTCTCATATGAAACCAGGCAACAGAAACCATTTAAATTGTGGCTGCCAAAAGACTCAATGACCTGAGGCAGGTAGAAGTTGGAAATGTTTAGACATGGAGGATTTCATTAACAATACGCTTTACAGGCAGGATTCTGCCAAGTGGCAGAAATGTTGTGATTTCTAAACATCAGAACACATTAACTGCAGACTCTCTCCCAAGATTTTCATTGTTCACTATCAAGGAACCTAGTAGTCAGTTCTCTAAGTATGGCAGCACCTTGCAAGCATCTGATTTCACTGTACCATGTGACCTCTACTTGATGAATAAGCTGGTATTATGCTGAATCCAAACGGAAGTGTCCAAAACCTGTCATGATTGCCTTCCATCCTTAAACATAGAAACTTCCTACACTTCTGGGCAATTCTGATGTAGAAATAGGCGTCCTTGATATCCAAATTGTATAACAAGTGTCTTTCAGACAGATATGAAAGGAGGACTGCACTTTGACCATGTAAATGGACTCTTTTGAGACAAAATGGTTTAAGTCACTCAGATCAGGTACTGGCTCACAGAACTTTGCTTTCCTTGACACTAAAAACAGCTTTGGTTAGTTGCCTACCCCTTTCTGGTTTGGTCAAACCTGTTGGATGGCTTGCTTGTGAGGAAGGTTTTAATATACTGCACTCTCTGGATAGGGTGAGGCAACTGGCAGGGGAAGAACGTGAGGCTGGGGAGGGATAAGAAAAAAAAAAAACAATACTCAGTACTACTGTCCTGATCCACTTGTCCTCTGTGATGACCACCTATGTAGGCAAGTAAAGAGACGGTGTAGGAAAGTTGGGCAAGGCCTCAGGGATTAGTCTGCTACCCCATTGAAAAATAACCCTAGTACCCCTGGCTACTTGCCAACTGCCACCACCTTTGGGTTGGCAACTCTTCTGGAAAATGCTGTGACCTAGTAAGTGTGTCCCACAAACCTCGGTTATGGTTTTGCTGTTGCCCACACTAAAACCAAAGTTGGCATGGGCTCTGTTGTATTCTAGACAATGAGGACTGGAGAAGTTCCAACTTTATTCCAAGAGTGTTAAGAGTCTTTCCATAGTCTTTACCTCTTATAACTCTGCTTTAACTGATGTGCCAAAGAGCATAAAGTCATTCCCTTGGTATCCCCAGTAAAGCCAATGAGATATAACCAAATGCGACGGTGCACAGAAGTCCAAAAAACATCTACAGTATTGAGTTACACACACAAGGTCTGATATCAAAGCCATCTGAGACTGTAGCTTGAACTTCAAGTTCCTATCCAGTAACCTTTTCCAGTGACTGTTTAATTTAATTGTCCATTTCTCTCTCTCTCTCAAAACAAAGTGTATATAATAACTACTCTACAGCTCATAAGAAAAAGGAAGAGGATGTGTAAACATACTTCACATGTCTGCCCAATGCACAGAAACTTATCTGGTAAACAAATTGTGGGTCTCTTGGCAGCGAGAGCCTTCTTAATGGCAACCAGTACAGCAACAAATTCAACCCGAGGTGTCTATGGCAAACAGGTTTAATTCTTGGGAGGCCACTAAATCCTGTCAGGCCTCTTTAGAAAAGATGCCACAATTAATTAACAACCAGTAATATCATTCTGTTTACAGGGGAAATGATCAAGGAAAATGGTTTAGAGGGTTAGGAAGCCTCCTGAAGGATATGATTGTGTGTATGTGTGTGTGTGTGTGGGGGGGGGGGGGGCAGTAGGTCATTATGTCTTTTGTCCAATTTCCAAATTTCCACAAACTTGGGGTCATTAAGAGGGGTGGACGGGGAATCAGCTCTTTCATCTAATTCTTATCTGTATTATATATTTCTTTGTCTTCCTTAGGAAGTAATGGGTTTGAGAAGAAAGAAGACAGAGTGATGATGTTCAGAAGTATTGTGCAGTAACCCTCTGGATCACTATGTTCCAGGGCCAGAAAATCAGTCCATGATCAGTGTACCAGAAAATGTCATTTTTGAGCCGAGGGACTGCAGGCAGCAAGAGCACCAAATACAGCTGGACTTCATTAACGGCACTGAGGGTGACACAGGTGTCATTCCCAATGACACAATCATCAATTCTGAATAACCAACACCATAACTCATAATAGTTGATACCCAAACTGAGAAAGCCAGTTCCATGTTTGAGCCTGAAAGCGTGACCTTGACAAGTGAGTCTCAATCAGTCAATCTTGAGGTCAATGTCAAGGGTGCAGATGCAGAAGACGACAAGGTCAACCCTAGTAATAGCAAGGTTAGTCCCAGAAAAGTTAGGTCAAAGTGACCAAGGCCTATCTAATGTAAGCTCTGGGAATAATTATTTCCTCTTAGCAGCAGGACTGGTACCAAAGACATCAATGTCAGTGGCAGAATCATGTTGATGGCCCTGATGTTTAAGTATGTAGCACTACCATCCAGACCACAGTTAATGCCAAATGCTGACTTCACTTCTAGCAAAAGACCAGTCCCCAGTGGCATATCACAGGGTTCTGTGCTGGGTCCCTTACTATTTGGAATTTATTTTTAAAAATTCCAGGCAAACTTGGATGGTCTGTGGCTGACCAAGTTCTCTGATAACTGCAAATTGGCAGCAATCATTGAGCCCCCCAACAATATTAATATAGTGCAGACAGGGTTAACGCAGACAAATGATTGGTGCCAAAACCACGGATTAAAGCTAAATGCAAAAAAATGCATTATTATTCCCTTTGGGAAAGTTGGCATTCCTGCTAATGACACTATAGACAACACTCCCTTAAGTGTAGACCCAATGGTACATGATCTGGGTACTTCGGTTGATAATAACCTGAACTTTGACCACCATGTATCCACAGTAGTAAGGAAATCAATCTCTGTGGCACATCTTATAAGTAAAGGCATCACATCTAGATGTAAGGATGTTATAATTCCATTATACTTGGCCCTCATCAGACCAATAATTGAGTACAATGCTCCCTTTTGCATGTATCTCACCAGACACCTGCAACAAGTGGAGAGACCACAGAGGTTTCTCATCAAGAAATTACAAGTTACACAAAACAAGTCTTACACAGAAAGACTGAAAGCTCTGCCACTGTATTATGCCTCCAACAGTTTGTTAAGGGGCGACCTGTGCCTGGTTTATAGGGCAGTCTCTGACCCAGCCCTGATGGAAAAGCTACACATTTGTAAATCAATATGCAGGAGGTTCACTTGCTCCAGGGATCTTAATTTAGCCTCTGACGTGAACAGGTCATGTTAAAGAGATGGATATATATCCCAGAGACTGCCACATCTCTGGAACAATCTTCCAATTCATGTGAAACAGAGCCCCTCCCTAACCCTCTTCAAACACAGCCCAGATCAATGGATGGGTGACTGAAAATGTACTCCTGGGGTGGGGCCCATGTCCCTCCCGGACAGAGGAAGTTATTAACTACCATAGACTTTTACCTCTGTGAACTTCATTTACCTAACCACCAAAAATTGGGGCAATTTGGGATAAATATGGCTAGGCTTGTAAGGGCTCTAGGGCCATTTGCCTAGTAACCTTCTATGAACATTAACATCAACACCTACAGACCCAAAACATGTCTCAAGAGGACTGGATCCTCTAAGTGGCCCTAGAAAGATGGCTGCAACTGTGGCACAGAAAAAGTCAGCAAAGACAAAGGGCCTTTAGCCACTCTAATGCTAGTTAGGGAGGGTCCTGAACCCAAATGTACTGGAGCTCAAAGTACATTCAATGACAAAAAGAGAAATATATCCAGAAGAAACATAACATAAAATTATATACAAAGAACATTTATTAAAACATCAAATACACTTCTGGTGGCTTGGAATCAAATCACTGCCAATCAAAAGCACTATTTAAAGAAAATAATGCTATGACAAAAACAATCAATTAACTAATCGTTCTACTCCATTTCACTTCCTGATGCTTCTGATGCTCAAAAATATGTGTGTGCCATCTTCTTGTACTCCAGTTCTGTAAAAGTACTGAAATGAGAGATAATGTACCTGGAAGAAGGAAGTCTGGAGGTTGTGAAAGTATTTCTAAGTTCTACATTAGGCATAGAAGACATACTATCAGCTCTGGGACATGAGATAAGTGAACTTTCAGAAACAACTATAACTGGAACTTTAGAGACCCCTATAGGAAGACAGTGTGGTAATATCCTTAGATTTGGACTAATGTGAAACAAAAATCACGGAGAAATCTTCAGTACAGCTGGATTTTGCACTGTTTCCTTCTAACATGATCCTTAGGTCCATGACAGGGTTGACCTTGAGACCAAGCTCAAGGTCAAACCCTTTAGTGGGAGTACAGGAGTAGGAGATAAAAATAATTTTTAACTTTTGTAGAGTTAAGCTGTTCATCCTGTTTCCAGTTGTGGAAGATTTAAAAGCAGCACATATATCGCAATCTTCTATAAAGCATCTGTCACAAACACAGTCAATACAGTATAGTTTTTTTGTCACATCTTTCTTCTACACTTGCATGTTTTTTAACACCAGGATAGAAAAATATGCTGAACTGCTAAAGTTTCAACCAGAAGAAAAGTAAGCTCTAGAAGTGTTAAGCAATAGGTGACACGTTCAGATAAAAAAGCCCTAGAGATGGGGAAGAGGGAGTTAGAAAACACTTTAGTATGAAAATAAAACAACTTAATCTGAAATTTTCAAGAAATACAACAGAAAGATCTGAAAAGAGTCCTTCTTTGCATACTATTATATGTAAGGGAGAGGGGCCTGGGAAAGATTTAGATGTTAGGCTATTTAAGTACTGCCAGCCTCACTCTTAGTTGCTGCCAAAGATGGAGCTCTTCATCCTAGATATATGAGAACACTAGAGCCACACATGCAAAACTAGAGCCATGGTGGATTTTGCTGTGCTAAATTGAGAATATTGTCTATTTAGCCAAATATGACCTCCTTGTACTACGTCTGCAGTCTTATTTCATAACTCTCAACACAACCGCTGCAAAATGATGCTTCACAGGATTAAAGGTCAAGGCATCCACGTAGTAAGTGTAAGCTCTAGAGATGGGGAAGAGGAAGTCAGAAAACACTTTTGATATAAATGATGAACACAGAACACCCTAACCTGCAGTTTTCAAGAAATAGAGCAGAAAGATCTGGAAAGACTCTTTCTTTGCATACTGTCATAGGAAAGGTAGAGGGACTTGGGAAAGTTTTAGATGTCAGGCTACTTAAGTCTTATTTCATAAATGAACACAACTTCTACAAAAAGATGCTTCAGAGGAATAAAGGTCAGGGGGTATCCAAGTAGTAAGCCTAAGCCTCTGAAGACATGGGTATACCAGGGAACCTTATTGCTTAGTTAGCAGTTTGACAAGCTGAGGTAAGGTGTGAGGATGTTCCTTCCTCAGTTGCATCAGTAGCGAAGAATAATGCTAAAGCAGAAACACTTCTGATCTCTTTTTTCCTTATTTTCTGCAGAAATGTAGGCAGCAGAGGATGCAGTGCACATGCATAAAGAAAGAGATCTGTCCAAAGGAAAGAAAGGTTATTACTTTCCATGCCTTCTTAACAAGGAACCCTGGATACATTTTTGGAAAAAGATGTTTTTTTCTGGGGAAGCAACCAGTTCTTTCTCTGGTATACCTCATCTCTGTCTATTAACATCTGGAAGACCGACTTCTCCATCTGTCACTTGAGGCTGTTGGATAAGGACCTGTTGAAAGTATCCACCACCTGATTCATGTCTGAAAGGATAAAGGATGTCTTGACAGACATCTGTGACTATGAACCTTAATCCCATGCCAGCGAGGTTAGCTCTCACAAAGGAGACAAGAGTGTCTCTCTCTGTTTATACATGAAGTAACTCTGATGCTCTTGTCAGACACAGAACTTCTAGTTTCCAGGTAGGTTTGAAGGCTTTCTGGGTTACATACAGATTCAACATTTTCTTGAGATTAATATGCTTCCTCCACTGTGAAGTGTCCTACAGACCCTGCACTCTGAGGTGGCAAGTGCACTTCCCCCAATCTCTGTCTGAAGGATCTGTAGTTAAGTCTTGATTGCAGGAAGGGTGATAAAAAGACTTCACATTCATTTTAACCTGTAATGTTCTCCACGTGAACTCCTTCTGAAAACATGGAATCAATGGCGGTTTCTTTTCTGGGGGGGGGGGGTTTGTGGATTGTTCCCATAGGTTCTTTGGGTATTACTGGAATTTTCATATATGTATTCTCATGCAAGGAGATCATGAATATTGTGGAAGCCATGTAACCCAGGGCCCTGAGAAAATCTCTTACTGACACATTTACTATCCAGGAATGGAGGAGAAGAAAATCCTCCAGAGAGCACACCTTGCCAAATGGAAGAAAAACATTAATGGCCCAGGAGTCCAAGGTGGCCTCCAGAAAAACCCTGAATGTACTGAGGTAAGGCTGGACTTGCGAAAATTCAATGAAAACCCCAATGTACTGAGGTAAGGCTGGACTTGCGAAAATTCAATGAAAACCCCTTCATAGCTGACATAAGCAAACATATCCCAACAGTCTCAGATGCATCAGCACAAGACACATAGCAACATTCCATGGAGGTCCTACAGGGAAAGGGCTGCCTAATCTTGGAAACATTACACTATGCTCCCAGTCAGTAAAGGATACACCTGTGGCAGTCAAGAATCATGATGGTGTAGCTGCAATCAGATTTTGAAGGGCTACATTTATTAGATGTCAAAGACATAACGTTTACAAATGAGACATGTTAGGATTAAGGAAGAAATGGCACCTGAAGCTGTATGTATGCTCTTAATCCTGGGTGCAGGGAAGTTACGAACCATGCAAAATGGCATCATAAGAACTTCTCTAAGTATTCCACCAAGGACAGCCCTTCAAGACAAAGACATTAAATACATAAAAAGGCTTTGCAGAGTTAGAAAAGAAGTACATATCCACTCTAAGACCATTTGTGTCCTGCAGCTAGCAATACATGTGAAGTTGAATGGAATGAGGCAAGACTACTTTTCTAAAAAGGTGGCTGGACAACAGAAACTCTCTCCTGGTAGAATGAATTAGGGCAGTTTTGATGAGATCCTTTTAAAAAGAAAAAAAAAAAGATTTTTTTTGCAGGTCTCCTGAGAATGGAAAAGATGCACGTGCTAGGTTTTACATCACACCATAGTGACTGGCAGTTGTCTAACCATTGTCCACATTTACTTTCTTAAGCAGACCAATGAAGCCCAAAGTGAACAAGCTTTGGTGTTCTTTAACGCCATGGAGGAAGGGAAAATTAAACATAAAATGCTGACTAATATAGACAATATTCCGTTACCAAATCAAAATTTGTACTGAATGCTGCTATTCTTAGTGGTTCAAAGTACATATGTGCCCGTGGTGTAAAAGTAAGCTGATATATAGGACACAGAAGTTAAGATATTCTGAATTAGTTACAAAGGTTGTCACCATTTCAGCACTGAAGGGCTTAGACTCCATCAAGCACTGTGCTTAGCTTACACATATCAAATGAAGACAACTGTACACAATCAGGCGGTGGTGATGCTGTATAACTGATGGAAGAAAATTAATTTTTTGACATGACAGTCATCTTGGAGAATATGTTTTAATTTTCAAGACCTTCAGATCAGTACAACACACTAATCAGAAGCTACAACACAGTCTTTGTCCCTTATTTTGATAACTCGGGGGTACAGTGATCAGTGATGTGATCATTACTATGTGAATCAGAAGCGATTATGGCAGGTTTACATCTTACTGACATGTTTCAACTGGACATGTGTTTTGCATCTTGGAGAAAGAGGGTGCAGTCTCATGCTTGAATAAACTGATGGCTGGATCAAAAGTTTCCAAAGTCTGCCATATTAAAATAATTCAAAACAGACACGTACTCACCATGGGGGTGTTCTAGTATAAAAAATATTTGAGTTTAGTGTTATAAAGGGGGCAAGAAAGTACAGTTGTGTACACCTACCATAAATGTAGATGTTCGAGTGTCTTCACTGTTGCAGTCATGACTGTAGGGTTGTCCCCTGCTGGCAGGCAGCCCTCGGTCGGCCAGAATCCCAAAGTCTGGGTCCGGTGTTGGCTGTTCAACTCTGCTCTCTGACATCAGAGCGCCAGGAGTATAAAGCTGACAGCCGATGCCATCTTCTCCAGTTTTTCTTGCCCCAGATGTCAGGAGTCCCAAAATGAAAATGGTCCCAAAACCTTTGCAAATACACCTCAGAAGAATGGTGAAAAAAGGAACCACACAAAAGTAAAAATAAGAGGGGACAGGAGGGTGGGAAACCCAGACTGCAACAGTGAAGACACTCGAACATCTACATTTATGGTAGGTGTACACAACTGTACTATGTTCATCGTATTTCACTGTTGCAGTCATGACTGTAGGGTAGAATCCCAAAGCTGAAAGAAAGGGAGGTGGTCATAAAGAAGGAGGGGCGGCTAAAAGGCCCTGCAAGACTGCAGAGGCAAAGCCTGCCCTAGACTTAGAGTAGAGAGGCAAATTGTAGTGCTTAGAGAAAGTATGCACTGAACTCCAAGTTGCAGCTTCCAAAATGTCCTTGGTAGGAACTCCCCTGAGGAAGGCTGCAGAAGTGGCAGCAGCTCTGGTGGAATGAGTCCGTATGCTCCCTGGGATTTGCTTTCCATGGTGTGAATAACAAAATCTGATTCCATGAGCAATCCATTTAGAAATGGTTTGTTTAGAAATGGCTTTACCTTGGGAACTTGAAGCATAAGAAACAAACAATTGTTCTGATTTTCTGATGTCCTTGGTTCTGTTCAGGTAAAAACGTAGCTGTCGATGTACATCCAAGGAATGTAAGATCCTTTCCCCTTTATTTTGTGGAGTGGGGAAAAAGGTTGGCAAGTGGATAGTTTGATTTAAAGCCACTTTGGAAACCACCTTAGGCATGAAAGTCGGATTAGTCCTCAAAGATACCCTGTCTTGATGAAAAATAATATAAGGTTCCACCGCCATAAGAGCTTGTAACTCTGAAACTCTCCTGGCAGAGGTTAGTGCCAATAGGATAGCTGTCTTAAAAGATAAAAACTTGATGTCAGCAGAAGCAGCAGGCTCAAAAGGAGGCAAGGTTAGTTTTTCCAAAACATAATTGAGATCCCAAGCAGGAATAGGAGGAGATCTAGGAGGTCTTAAGTTCTTAGCTCCTCTGAGGAACTGTCTCATGAGCTGGTGGGAAAAGATGGGAGGGTCTGAATTATAATGAGCAGAAATAGCAGAAGCATGGATCTTAATGGAAGAGAAAGAGAGACCCTTATGTAAGAGATCCGTCAAGTAAAGTAGAATTAAAGTAATGTTAGGAAGAAGAGGATCAGAACCCTGAGCCTGCATCCAGGAACAAAATCTTTTCCATTTTCCTGCATAAGATTTCCTAGTGCTAGGACGTCTGGCTTCTAAAATGACATCCATAACCTGCTTGGGTAGGAAAGAAGAAATCAAAGGTCCTGGATTAACCAGGCCGCCAGGCTGAGAGTTCTGACATGAGAGTGTAGAACCTGACCCTGATGTTGGGACAGAAGGTTCGGAGACTGAGGTAAAATCCAAGGGGGCTCCAGGCATAGGTTTATTAGAGTTGGATACCAAAACTGCCAAGGCCAATTCGGAGCCAACAAAATTATCATCTTGGGTTTGTCCTGTTTTATCTTCAATAAAACTCGAGGAAGAAGAGGTAGAGGCGGAAAGGCATATCCCGAGAGGTTCCTCCAACTGAATGACAGGGCATCCACTTTCCAAGCCTCTTTGTGGAATGTCCTGGCGCAAAAATTCTGCAGCTGATGATTTAGATGGGATGCAAAGAGATCTATGTGAGGACATCCCCATACTGCTGTTATCATCCTGAATATTTTGGTGTCCAGCAACCACTCGTGTGGATCCGAAAGGTTTCTGCTCAAACTGTCTGCCAGTAAGTTTTGTTTCCCTGGTAGAAACTGAGCTTGAAGATCCAGATTGCAAGCTAGAGCTGTGTTCCATAAATCCATGGCTAGTCTGCAAAGGGGGTAGGAAAGAGATCCCCCTTGCTTGTTTATGTACCACATAACTGTGGTGTTGTCTGTCCGTATTAGTAGTTGTCCTGGTTGTATGAGATTCCTGAAGGCCAATAGAGCTTTCTGAATGGCTAACATTTCCTTTAAGTTGATATGCAGGTGCTTCTGATCCTTTGTCCAAAGGCCCTGCAGACAATTGCCCTGAAAATGGGCTCCCAAGCATAATCCGAGGCGTCCGTGGTTAGAATCTGAGAGGCAGAAGGTAGACGGAAGGGCTTCCCTTTGTTTAGAGCAAATGCCCTGGACCACCAAAGAAATTCCTTTTGAAGGCAAGGAAGAACAGGAATCAGTATGTCCAAACTGTGGTAATGCTGAGACCATACACTTTTTAGGTACCACTGTATTTTCCTCATGTGTAGCCTTGCATATAGTACAAGAAGGATGCAGGAGGCCATGTAACCCAAAGCCTGCAGGAATTTCCTTGCAGACAGATGGGTTAGAGTTGCCAAGGCTTTGAAAGTTGATGCCAGCTGTAATTGTTTTTCGGATGTCAGAAATGCCATCTGGGTTGTAGTGTTTAGAAGAGCACCCAGAAAAGTTATCTGTTGTGATGGTGTCAAACTTGACTTTTTTATGTTTACAGAAAATCCCAGGAATTTGAGGAGGTTTTGTACAAAGTCTAGATGCTGGAGATGCCTGAATTAGACAATCGTCTAGATAAGGGTAAATTTGAATTCCCTTGAGTCTGCAGTAAGCTACTACTGGAGCCAGGCATTTGGTGAAGACCCTGGGCGCAGTAGACAATCCAAAGGGCAGCGCAGAGAATTGAAAGTGCCTCGATCCGGCCTTGAACCTGAGGTATTTTCTGCAATCCTGCCTGATGGGAATGTGTAAATATGCCTCCTTTAAATCCAAAGTCACCATCCATGCATCTTTGGACAGCATTGGAAGTAACTGCTGTAGAGTAAGCATCTTGAATTTTGGAATCTCTTGAAAGGTGTTCAAGACCGACAGATCCAGAATGGGCCTCCATGACTTTTGCTTTCTTGGGACTAGAAAGAGCCTTGAGTAAAACCCTTTTCCTATCTCTGAAAGAGGTACCAGTTCTATGGCATTCATAGCCAAAAGAGCCTCCACCTGGTTTAAGGCCTCCGTCCATTGATGTTTTGGAAGGTCTGGCCATCCGCTTGGCCTTGGCAAAGTATGAAAATGGAATTTGTAACCTCTTAAAATCACATCCAAAACCCATTTGTCCTGGGTTATTTGAGTCCAATTTTGGTAAAAAAAGAGAGTTTTCTCCTCCGAGAGGGGCTTCCAGGCAAGACGTTCCTGCAGCCCAACAGAGGGAGTCATTGAGTTTGTTTCCTTTGAGACTGTGGCCTGTCCTCTCCTCCCCTAGGGGTAGAAGCAGTCCATTGCCTTGGTCTATACGCAGCTTGTGTTTTAGGCCTCCCTCTGGAGCGTCTATATCTACCCCTTTGAGGCCTGTCTGAAGAGGGAAAGGACCAGTTTTTTGATGGCCAATTCCTGCTAAATCTAGGAGGCTGTACTTGTAAGAAATCTTTAACTGTTTGCATGGATTTCGCCTTATCCTCCATCTTTTTAATCACCTCTTCAGCTTTAGATCCAAACAAAACATTATGCTGAACAGGAGCATCCAATAATTTAGCCTTTACTTGTTCAGGTAAATTTTGTTCCTTTAGCCATGCATGTCTTCTAATGACTGTGCCAGAGGCCGCAGCCCTACAAGAAGCCTCCAAGGCATCAAATCCACAGTGTAAAACATGCTTCCCAACTTGTTCAGTGGCATGCAATAAATCATGTAATTCCTTATCCTCTGCACAGGCAGAAATGGAAGTAAATTTCTGTTTTAAGACAGACAAGAGAAATTGCTGATATTTAAGCATATGAAACTGACAGTTTAAAGCCCTAATGGACAAAGTAGCAGAAGTATACACCTTTTTGCCCCATCTTTCCAAGGCTTGAGAATCCTTTTCAGTAGGAATAGGATTTTTGGCAGTAGCGGCCTTAACACCCTTAGGACCCTGAGAAATGGTTTCAGGGTCAGCAGTAGGATTCTTGTATAAAAACTGATGGGAATCAGGAACCCTGTAGTACCTATCAGGCTTAACAGGAGCAGGAGGAAAAGAATCAGGAGTTAAATTAGCCTCCGAAAAGGCATCATCCACAATATCCAAAACAGGAGGAATAGCCAGGGGTCTATGATGGGGTAGAAGAAGAAAATCCCTCAGTCTTTTCTTGGATTCAGAATATTCCTGTCCCTCCCAGTGAAAATGTTCCCTCATTTCATGCAGAGTTTCCCCAAAAGAAAAATCCTCAGGAGGAGAAGCTGAAGGAATGGATTCTTCCGCATCAGAATCCTCATAAGGAGGAAAAGAATATTCCTGATCAGAAGAAGAAACTGAGGAAACAGAAGCCTGATCAGAGGAATCATAATAAACATCCTGCCTTGGCCTTTTGTCTGGAGGGGGATGAGAACCCCTAATCATTGTAAGTAAATCCTCCGCCATCTTGAGTAACTGTTTCTGTGACTTGGGAGCCGGTTCAGAAGAGGCCTGTGTTGAAGTCTTTGATTTAGAAGGAGTCTTTGGCTTTGCCTTTACTTGAAGCTGAGTAGGCCTGAAAACCCCTTCGGAAGCCGGTACCTGCACAGCGGCTCCGGACCCATCCGAAGGAGCGTTGTCCGAAGGTCCTGCAACAGAGATATTTAAAGGCCTGGTTGGCTCCTCATGAGAGTCCGTTTCGGCCGTCGGTTCTGAAATGGCCGACAACAGGGGCTGCAAAAGCACCTCACTGACGACTGCCGAACCTGAAGCTGGCTCCACATGTGCGCTATCATCAGATTTGGACCTCGGAGGCCTGTCTTTATCCCTGCGACGCTTGTGAACTCCGGTAGATGGAAGCGTATCCGACGACATTTTGTAGTTAAAGCGTCTACCGAAGTAATGAAAGGCAAAACCGTACCTTCGCTTAATTGTACGTTGATTGAATCTAGCACAAAACCGACAACTAGCTACGTCGTGGTCAGGGCCCAAGCAAGGAATACAGTAAGAATGAAAATCCTTATGAGGTATTTGCTTCCCACATGAAATACAATTATTAACTTTTTCTGACATCGGAGTGGAGCAAGAAAAAGTTTCAACGGGTACTTAGCTTTGAGTGGAGAAGAAAGTCTTCGGACCGAAGTACGTAGAAATATTCGTCAGGAGTCAACCGACCGGCACTTGCGAACTGCTATCACCGCATGGCAAGAAAGACTGGAGAAGATGGCGTCGGCTGTCAGCTTTATGCTCCTGGTGCTCTGACGTCAGAGAGCAGAGTTGAACAGCCAACGCCGGACCCAGACTTTGGGATTCTGGCCGACCGAGGGCTGCCTGCCGGCAGGGGAGAACCCAACAGTCATGACTGCAACAGTGAAACACGATGAACATCTTTAAAAAACATTCAACTTTTTTCTTCTAACAGGAACTAGCTTTTAATCTTTTATTAACACTGTAAGCAAGTGAGCTAATGATTTGTTGGAATGAATTATTTGTTTACCTGTATACTTATCTTCAGTGTAGCATCAGTTGGAAAGCAGAAGGATATCTAGAACAGTTATCCTAAGGAAACCCCCCTTTTCTACTTTATGAATATCACTGTACCCTGGGAAAAGAGAGCGCAAACCAGATAAACACCAAAACAAGTAACCAAAATCAGCTTTTCAAACTGACTTCTGACACCACAGATTTTTATCTTACCTTTCAATACGTAGGTCGATATACAAGAAACCCCAACAGAAATGGATCTTTAGACATAAGTGGGGTCATACTGTTAATGTAAGTTAACTGAAGAAAAGAGAACTACTGGGTTATGGACTAGCCAACATTCATTTTCTTATTGCTCTAAGGGTCAGCATTACAATCCACCCTTTTCCTCCTGAGGATACATCATTCAAACAATTACTGCATATAAGGCAATGTTCTATCCAAGCAAAACCTCCCTTATAAGATATCAGTAACAAAAAAGTCTATATCTCTGTGTCCTATGAGTTTCCCACAGATACAATTATTTAATAAATGCCAACAGACTGCATTTTTAAAAGGTATACTAAGATTTAAGTGCAGTCAAACTATGTCTTTATACAAACAGAGATTAGTTATGATTTATTTAGTTGGTAGCAATGAACAAGAAATGTTCTGTATTCCTCTATCTGCTGGAGTTATCAAAGTTTTTGAAATGCTGACTTTATTGCTTTTTTATGTCTTAATTCTCTCTTTCTGTTCACATTATTATACTATATAACCAAATTGTTGTCACTCCTATTTATAGTCTCTCTGCTTTTCAGCCCACTATCTCCTTCCATGGTAAGTCCCCCCCCCCCCCCGAGATGTAACCTGCCACTTCTTCCCAAGTATGGAAGCCCTAAATCAGTGAAGAGCACACACTGGCATGGGTCGGGAACTCAGTATTGGGAAGGAAAATGCAAAGGGACAGAAACAGTGCCATCAGGAACCAATCTGCTTAAACTGTTTCTTCCACTGTTTTTCTCTTTTTGTTGTAGCATAGTAACATACACTATAACCAGGCAGCATGAATAAAATGTATGCACAGACTAGAGTTTAACACTCAGTGACTCTGCTGCCCAAGATAATCTATGTGACAGCGCAGCATTTGTTTATCCTCAGTGGATTTCCTTTAGGATGAATGTTCCGTGTATCCTGGCCCTCCAGGCCACCATAGTTTAGTGCAACTTTAAACTGCAGAATGATGAGAGACTGCTGAAACCTGGATGAACATAAAATTCTGGAGGGGTGGTTATACCTCCACCCAGAAAAACAAGCCAACCCCAGGCCGACATAATTTGGAATAAACAAATGTTTGCTGGTAGGTGACAAAATCCAGTGTTGAATTGACCTGTAATCGTATTTAGTAAGGTGTCAGCAAATGCATACCGTCTAGCATTAAAGCATCTGAACCCATCTAGTACGACAGTTGATTGGCATATGCAAAAATCAGAAACTCAGGCATGTTACGGACAAGAAAATAACTCTGTTCCATGGCTGACTGTCAGCAGATGCTCCTAATTCTGTGGCTCTACATCTTTAAGCCACAAGGCTTGTTACTGTGGGGATACTGTAATGTAGTGTAACCTACTAAAGTTTTCTCTGTAAACTTACTTCCACATCTGTGAGTTCAGGTGTTTTTCTACCATTGAATGAAATGCCAGCCGAAAGCGATCCCATCTTCTGTCAAATACATAGTATCCTCTTCCCATCAAGCGTCTACCAAATGTGCAAAACTGTAATAAAAATAATTAGTGGTACTATATGAATAAAGTAGAGTAGTCAGAATACCTCCTTAGCAAAAATGCCAAGAATCTGCTGTCAAGTTAGTTAATTAGCAAATTTTAGCATGCACACTTTTTTATAAAATTCAGGAAAGCAATCAATCAAGTGCTATTAAAATTGACATAATGAAATGCAAAATATTGAGCAACATTTTTCAGAGGAAAGAAACAGCAGAAATACTTGACACTAGTGCCAGACAGGCACACATTATGGGTTCTTGAAATGCCAGTAGAGCATAATGGTGGGTGACAGATCTACTCCCCAAAGCAGCACAGTCATCTTGTGTATAGTCTCTCTGATAACATTTTCATTCTTGTTCCAGCTGAGTACAACTGATGGGCTGGCATTGTTGTTATGTTGCTACAAGTAATATTAAGGTTCCTGAACAAGGCACACTGAAGGAGAACAAACTGAGTGTCGATTTTTCTAAATATAGAAATTTGGGGAGAGTGCTTCAACACAGCAATAGCAGGTCTGAAGTGTTTAGGGTGACAAAACTGCAGACTGGAAGAAAGGAGTTATGCTATCCTGAAGTTAAAGTGCTGCATTCACAGATCTGCTTTCTAGTAAATTAAGTTGTTTATACTGCTGAACAGAACAGTCTCCATTTTAAGCATTTTCTCCAAAAGAATGCAAATAAATCAGTCATAGTGGCAAACTGAATGTGTTTACCTAATAATGCCTTCTTCCTCCTCTCCAGTGGGCATCCTAACAGCACCAGTGTAAAGACAAATTTCTGAATAGCAGCAAGTGATCCATCCTCTCTCCCACCACACCATTCCCTAATTTGTTATCCACTGGGATCACTGTACCTAGCAGCAAGTATTCCATCCTCTCTCCCACCACACCATTCCCTAATTTGTTATCCACTGGGATCACTGTGCCTCCTCTACAGGGATTGGCTTAGCACTCTACAACCAACTTAGTAAAGAAATTGGGAAACCATCATGCTAGATAGCAATGCTCAATTGCAGTTTCACACAACTTAATTTGCCCTACAAACATGGACCAAAATGCAAAAATTAACTACGTACAATATATCTAGATTATTAAAGAAATGTTTTTAAATGAATAAGGCCCTGGCTCTTTTACCTTCTCAATAAAACCATTTAAAAGTCCCCTTCCTCATGTCATGTAAATCCCTCCCCTCCTTCAGCTTTCTCACCTAGTTTCTGTTGCCATGAGTTTTTATTTACTTAAGCAATCTAGGAGACTCTACAAGAAAGAGCGTTCTAAGACTAATATTAAGCAGCTGAAGAAAAGAAAACTGTTGGGAGTTTGACTGCAATGCAGTACCAACATAATCATCATTTTGTTACTAATTCTTTTACCTGCAGGAGAAAGAAGAGTTGTGTAAAATCTTACCATAACCACAGATGTCCTTCTCTTCCATGTTGCAGTTCTTTACATGAGGGATTCCCTGCCATAAACAATCCTGACATCTGGCCAGTACCTTTTACCACTGCTAGGTTTATGGGATATCGCACATAGGCCCAAGGTTGGCATCGGCCATAAAAGTGACGTCTGCACGTACCATCCTCAGAACTGAATGCCGCAGGAAGAACATCAGCCTTAGGTACAAGAAGAGGAAACACACATCCAAAGAACGAACAAGAACCAGGGGGGGAAGGTGGGAGGGATAGAATACTGTAATGTGGAAGAGAAGGACATCTATGGCTATGGTAAGATTCTACACAACTATTCTTTGTCCTTCTATTCCTATGTTGCAGTATTCTTTACATGAGGGAAAGTACCATAGCTCATGAGGAAAAAAGGGAGGAGGAAGGAGCTGAGGCACACTCTACAAAGCCATGAAGAATGCCTCTAGAAAAACGTGCTCTGGAGCTGGAAATGCCATCCAGCTTGTAATGTTTAGTAAAGATATGCACAGAAGTCTAAATATCTGCTTCTAAAATGGAAAAAGTATCCAAACCTTTGAAAAAAGACACCAGAGGGAGATACAGCCCTAGTAGAGTGAGTCTTAACAGGAGAAGAAATGCTCTTACCATGAAAAACATAAAAGGAAATTGCTTTAGAAATACAAGTAGAAATAGTCTGCTTGGAAGCAGGCCTTCCCAGAGCCATGGGATGAAAAGATGCAAAAAGCTGATCAAATTTCCTGATAGCTTTAGTTTTATCCAAATACAATCTGAGTTGTCTGTGCTCATCTAAGGTGTCCAGTATCCTTTCACTGGAAGACTGGGGAGAGGGGAAAAAGGTGGGCAAGTTAACAGACTGATTAAGTGACAACTCATTTACAGCCTTGGGCATAAAGGAAGGGTTGGTATGCAAACAAACACTGTCCTTATGTAAAACCAGGAAAGGTGGAAATGCCATCAAGGCTTGTAGTTCAGACACCCTTCTGGCTGAGGTAATAGCAAGCAGAAGCACAGTCTTCCAAGTACAATACTGCAGGGTAGCTGTTGCTGCAGGCTCAAAGGAGCCACAGTGAGCTTTTCCAAAAGAAAATTAAGGTCCCAGGGAGGAGGAACAGGTCTCCTGGGAAGTCTAATGTGAAGGACGCCTTAAAGGAAAAGTTTAACCTCGAAACTGGAGGCCAAAGGGGGAGACAGAAGCAGACATGCTGAAATAGTTGAAAAGTGAGCTTTAACAGAAGAAAAAGCCAACCCAGCCTTCAAAAGTTCACACAAGTAACTTGGTTACAAGAAAGACACCAGATGGAAAACCTTTTCCATTTGGTTAAGTAGGATTTCCTAGTGTTGGATTTCCTGGCCTTCTGCAGCACCCTAAGCATATCCTTAGTGAAAAGATGTCTAAAAAGAATCAAATGTTTATCACCCACAGTGTGAGTAGCAGAGTTGAAAAACAGAGTGAATGAGTGATCCCTTGTCTTGTGTGAGGAGATCCACCCTATGAGGTAACTTGTGATGATTGCCCTTGGCTAAATGCAGAAAAAGAGGGAACCAATGTTGTCACAAAAGGAAGTCAACCAGCAAGAAGATTTTTGGTTTGTCCTGTTGAACCTTCAGCAGAACTTTCTGAATAAGAGGGAAAGGGGGATGTAGAGAGAAAAGTACAGTTGTGTACACTTACCATAAATGTAGATGTTCAAGTGTATTCTCTGTTGCAGTCATCACACTTGGGTTATCTGCCTGCAGGTAGCCCTCAGTCGGCCCGAACACCAGAGTCTTAGTATTTCTGCGTTGGATGCTGTCGCTTCTTCCATGACGTCAGGGGTATAAAAACAGGCAGCCGACGCCATTACATCAGTTTTTCTTGCTCCCAAATAAGGAGCTAGTATATGGTGTGGAAACCACCACCAGTAAAAAGTAAATACCAATACCATTAGGAATAGCCACAGAGAGGAAAGATAGAGAAAAACAGGGGTTGGAGGGAGGGAAACCAGGACTGCAACAGTGAATACACTCGAACATCTACATTTATGCTAAGTGTACACAACTGTACTATGTTCTTCATGTTTCACTGCTGCAGTCATCACACTTGGGTTGATTCCCAAAGCTGAGGAAGGGTGGAGGCAGTCAAGAAGAGTTAGAGCTGGCTAGTAGGCCCTGAAAGACTGCTGTAGCAAATCCTGCCCTGGATTTGGAAAAGATAGGCAAGTGGTAATGCCTGGTGAAAGTGTGTACAGAACTCCAGGTTGCAGCTCCCAGAATGTCCCTGGTAGGGACTTCCCTGAGAAATGCTGTAGAGGTAGAAGTAGCCCTAATGGAATGTGTTCTGACCTCGAGGGGTTGGTTTTCCATGGTGCTTGTAGCAGAAATGGATGCAGTGTGCTATCCATTTGGAAATGGTTTGTTTAGAAATGGCCTTGCCCTCTGCCCCTGTTGCAAAGCTGACCAGCAGCTGGTCAGATTTTCTGAAAGGCTTAGTCCTATCAAGGTAGAACCTGAGCTGATTGTGCACATCCAAAGAGTGCAGGATCCTTTCCCCTTTATTCTGAGGGTTAGGGAAGAAGGTTGGCAAATGGATGGATTGGTTTAAGGCCACACTGGACACCACCTTAGGCATAAAGGATGGGTTAGTCCTGAGGGAAACCCTGTCAGCATGGAAGATAATAAAGGGTTCCACAGCCATCAGTGCCTGTAGCTCAGACACTCTTCTAGCTGAAGTGATGGTTAGAAGGAAGGCTGTTTTCCAAGAGAGGAATTTTAACTCTGCTGAAGCAGCAGGTTCAAAAGGGGGGGGGGGGGCGTGAGTTTTTCCAGTACAAAGTTAAGGTCCCAAGCAGGGGTGGGTGCTCTCCTTGGGGGCCTTAAGTTATTAGCCCCTCTCAGGAACTGTTTGATGAGAGGAAGAGAAAACAGAGGCAGGCTACGGCATCCACTTTCCAGGCCCTGCTGTGAGGGTTCCTCGTGCAGAATTTGCATAACTGGTGGTTGTGGAGGGAGACAAAGAGATCCACCTCTGGGGTCCCCTACCTCTGGATCAGGAGGTTGAAGGTGCTGGGCTCCAATTTCCACTTGTGTAGGTCTAGGAGATTTCTGCTTAAGTCATCTGCCAGTGAATTTTGTTTGCCTGGCAGGAATTGAGCTTGTAGATGGACTTGGTTGTCTAAAGCTATGCTCCACAGAGTCATGGCTAACCTGCAGAGTGGGTAATAATGGGTTCCCCCCTGCTTATGTACCACATAACTGTGATGTTGTCTGTTTTTATCAGCAGTTGTCCTGGAAGGATTAGGTATCTGAAAGGTGTCAGAGCATTCTGTACAGCTAGCATCTCCTTTTGGTTGATGTGCAGGAGAATTTGGCTTGGGCTCCAGTGGCCCTGAATGCATTTGCCAGTCATGTGGGCCCCCCCATGCATAGTCTGATGAGTCTGTGGTCAGGGTTTGGGTGACTTGGGGTAGAGTAAAATGCAGTCCCTTGTTGTGGTTGCATGCTTCTGCCCACTAAAGGAACTCTGCCCTCAGACAAGGTATGATAGGAATGACTGTTTCCAGGTCCTGAGAATGTTGGCACCAAAGACTTTTTAAGTACCACTGAAGTTTCCTCATATGCAGTCTTGCATATGGAATTAGCAGAATACATGAAGCCATGAACCCTAGGGCTTGCAGTATTTTTCTTGCATTTAGCTGGGTTCTGGTGGCCATTTACTTGAAGTAGTCTGTCAGACAGACTTGTTTTTCTGAAGTGAGAAATGCCATCTGGGAAGTTGTGTCCAAGCTTGCTGACAGGAATACAATCTTTTGACTGGGCACTAGTCGTGATTTCTTTTCGTTGATGATGTACCCCAAAGAAGTGAGAAGGCTTTTTACAAATGCCAGGTGCTGAAGCAGCAATTCCTGGCTGTCTGCCTGAATCAGGCAGTCATCCAAGTACTGGTAAATGTGGATATTTCTCTGCCAGCAGTGCATTTTGTGAATACCCTGGGCGCAGTAGATAAGCCAAAGGGAAGTGCAGAGAACTGATAATGCATAGATCCTGCCCTGAAATGTAAATATTTATTGCATGATTCCCTGATGGGGATGTGCAGATAAGCTTCTTTTAAGTCTAGGGTGACTAACCAGGCATCCTTGGCTAGCACAGGGAGAAGCTGTTGCAAGGTAAGCATCTTGAATTTTGGGATCACCATGAAGGTGTCGAGAACTGAAAGATCCAGGATTGGGCACCAAGAGTCCTCTTTCCTGGGTATCAGGAATAGTCTGGAGGAGAAACCCTGACCCCTTTGTTCTACTGGAACTGGCTCAACAGCTCTGATGTTGAGCAGGGAAAGAACATGGTTTTGAGCCTCTCCCCACTGGTTTGGAGGAAGGTCTGGAATTTGGAGTTGGCAGTGAATGGAAATAAAATTTGTACCCCTGGGATATAATGTTGAGGACCCATCGGTCCTGAGTGATGGACATCTAGTTTTTTGTATGAAGGTCAAGTTTTCCTCCTAGGGGCACAAGCAATTGGGCAGGGCTGGGAGGTAGAGTTGGAGAAGTCATTGTGAACTTTTTCTATAGGGAGGTGGCTTACTACTCCCTGTTTTAGGGGTGGGGGGCACTCCATTTCTTAGATCTCTGCATACCCTGAGATTGTAGTCTGGGTGGTCTGTTTCTCCTGGGTCTTGTTTGGAAAGGCCTGGAGGAGGCTGTAAAGGACCAGTGTTTTGAAGGGCAATGCCTACTGAATCGAGGTGGCTGCACTTGTAAGAATTCTTTAACAGTTTGCATAGATTTAGCTTTTTCTTCCATCTTTTTAAGAACTTCTGCTTTGGTGCCAAACAAAACATCCTTATTTAAAGGAGCATCTAGTAATTTGGATTTGACATGATCTGGCAAGGTCTGCTCCTTCAGCCAAGCATGTCTTCTCAGTACAGAGCCAGTGACTGCAGCCCTGCAAGATGCTTCTAGGGCATGAAAACCACACTGCATATTATGCTTACTAACTTGGTTTGCAGAATGTATAAGCTCTTGCAAATCTTTATTTTCTGCACAATCTGGAAATATTACCATTTTTTATTTAATGAGATCCATAATATGTTGCTGGTACTTCAGCATGTGAAACTGGCAATTCAATGTCCTGATAGCAAGAGTTGCAGAGGTATATACCTTCTTACCCCATCTGTCTAAAGCTCTGGAATCCCTGTCCAAAGGGGTAGGATATTTGGCTGTAGTAGCCTTAATAACTTTAGGGCCCTGGGAAATGATCTCTGGATCAGCAGTAGAATTCTTGAAAAGAAACTTGTGGGAATCAGGTACTCGGTAGTACCTGTCCTGTTTCCTAGGGGCCGGAGGTAAGGTGTCTGGAGTAAGACTGGATTCCCAGAAAACATAATCCACAACATCTAGGACAAGGGGAACAGCTAAAGGCCTGTGCTGAGGTAGCTCTAAAAATTCTCTGAGTCTCTTTTTGGACTGAGGATAGTCTTGGCATTCCCAATGGAAATGCTCTCTTAAAGTATGCAAGGTTTCACCAAAAGAGAAATCCTCTGGAGGGGAGGCAGAGGGAATGGATTCCTCTGCATCTGAATCCTCATAGGCTGATAAGGGCATGTCCTGATAATCCAAAATATCAGAGTCATCGGACTCCTGGTCTGTAGAATCTGAAGGCAACTGAATTCTTTGTCTCTTAGCAGGGGAAGGCTGGCTTCCCCTAATTAGCATTATAAGGTCTTCAGCCATTCTAAGCATTTGTTTTTGTGGCATGGGGGCCTGAGCATGTGCTTTGGTCATCGGTTTCCTAGGTGTAGTGCATACTCTGGGCCTAAGAAACTTGGCAGTTTTGGCTAAAATAGAAGTCGTCAGTTTGATTCGCACATCGGTAGGTCGGAAAACTCCCTCAGACGCCGGTGTCTGCACAGCGGCTCCGGACCCATCCAAGGTAGAGAAATCCGCTGGTTCCATAGTCGAAGAAGCAACTCGCAGCATACCGGACTCCGAATGTGTCTCAGCAGAGGCCTGCGAATCCACATAAGTGGGCATCAGGGGTTGCAAAGGCGCCTCACTGAGTACCGGCGGGCTGGCGACTAGCTTAATGGAAGCATCATTGGCAGTTTTGGACCTATGTGGTCTGTCTCTGTCTTTATCCTTACGTTTTTTCAGAAGATCGGTAGTCGGATGGCTTACCAGAGCCATTTCGGAATACAGAGATCAAGAGCGAAAGAATTTAGCAAAAAAAATACCCCGACGACGAATGGTTCAGGCATTAAACAAGGCACAAAACCGAAAGCGAGGGACATCGTGGTCTGGGCCTAAACAGGTAACGCAGTAAGAATGAAAATCTCTGTGTGGTATTTGCTTTCCACAGGCAAGACAACTGTTAACTTTTTCTGACATCGGTTAGAGCAAGAAAAAAGGATCCCCAATGGGGTACTTGGCTTTAGAAGACTTCAGGATTATCAACTCGAAAAACGAACATTTCAGGTAGCGGTCGACCATCAATTGCGAACTGCTTCTGCTTCGGGCTCCTCCTCGGCAAGAAAGACTAATGTAATGGCGTCGGCTGCCTGTTTTTATACCCCTGATGACCTGACATCATGGAAGAAGCGACAGCATCTGACGCAGAAATACTGAGACTCTGGTATTTGGGCCGACTGAGGGCTACCTGCAGGCAGATAACCCAAGTGTGATGACTGCAACAGTGAAACACGAAGAACATCATCCCCTTCCAAGAGATTGATGGGGCATCCACCTTTCATACCAGGGGACCTGGAAGTCTGGCACAAAACTTTGGAAGTTGTCTGTTCAAAGGGGAGGCAATACGATCTATATGAGGTGTACCCCACTGGTGGAGAATGTCCAGAAACACATCCTTGAGAAGCATCTATTCATGGGATTGAATCATGGACTTGCTCAGAGCATCTGTCAGAACATTTAGGGTTGGAAGAGATGTACACCGCCTGCAGAGTGACTTGATACGGAGCTGCCAATTCCCATGGCAAAAGAGCTAGCCTGCACAGACGGTACAATTTTGTCACCCCCATTAGTTTACATACCATAGAACTGTGGTATTGTCTGTAAACAGTTTTAGAGGTCCTGGATGAAGAAGAGTATGAAAAGCCTGAAGAAGCCAGCAGAAGAGCCTTCATCTCTTTTATGTTTATGTGTTCCTTCCTCTGTGAAGGAAACCACAGACCTTGTTCCTTCAAGTTTAGGAAAGGAAGAAGAGGTACAACAAACCCCAGTGGGTGAGCAAGCTGCATCCAAACTTATTTCAAGTACCATTGAAGGTTTCTCATGTAGAGTTTGGCAAGAGGTAGCATGGGAATAGTGAAAGCCATGAAGCCTAGAAGCCTGAGACACTCCCTGTCTAAGACTGCAGAGGTGGAAGAGACGGACCTTTTTGAGGAGGAAGAGAAGCCAACACGAGACCTGTCTGAATCCTGCACCCCAGGAAAATGTGGTCCTGTGAAGGGGTGAGCAATGATTTTTTGAAATTGACTGTAAATTCCAACTTTTGCAGAAGAGTAGTAGTGAACAGGAGATTGTGAAGCAAGATCTCTGGGAGTGGTGCCTGCAGCAACAAGTCATCCAAACAGGGGAAGACCTGTATGTCCTGGAGTCTGCAGAAAGCAATCACAGGAGGGAAGCATTTTGCAAATACCCCTGGTGCTGTAGAGAGACCAAAGGGGAAAACACAGAACTGAAAAGTGAAGAAGCAACAGAAAAATGTAAACATTTTCTGTAAAGGGGAGGAATGGGAACATGTAGGTGGACATCCTTGATACCCAGGGAGGCCAAATAGGCCTGTGGAAGAATGAGAGGAAACGCAGTTTGGAGCAAAAGTATACAAAAGGTTGAGACCTTCAGGAAGGTATTGAGGTGAGAAAGGTCCAGAATGGGTCTCCATGGGCCATCTTTCATGGAAACCAGGAACATCCTTGAATTTTCTCCCTTTCCCCTTCGTGACAGTGGGACTTCTTGGATAGTTCCCTGGGATATCAACTCTTGAAGCACCTCTGGGAAGAAAATAAATTGTTCTTAAGGTGGTTTAGGAATTCTGATGAAAGGAGGAAGACCTTTCCAGCCATGAAATATTCTTTGTGGATAAGGGACAAGACCCATGAATTGTGTGTAATAAGGTCCCAGACTGGAAGGGATAGAGTAAAGCACTGAGAAAGGGGAATGTGACCAGAGTGAGCCAGGTAGTCACAAACTACCTGGCTTGTCTGGAGAAGACTGCTTTTGAGAAGCAGAAGGCTGAGACGGAGCAGGTTCTCCTGACAACCCTTTTACCTCTGGAAGGAGGCATTCAAGATTGCTTCCTGACAAAAGCAGTCTTAACTGGGTAGTTCATTTGGAATTTTGGGAACCAAAGGCAAAAGCTACTTTTTAAATCCTGCAACTCTGTACCTTTCTCCTGCAGGGACTTGAACAAAGTAGCAGGTTCAGTATCAAATAAGGGATTATTATTTAACGGTGCATCCATTAGCTTGGCCTTAAAGTCTTCAGGAAGAGGTTGGAGCCTTAACTAAGAGTATTTCCTTAATACACAGCCAGAGGCAGCAGCCCTGGCAGATACTTCAGCAGCATCATAACTGCATCTAATGGAGAAACGTACCACTTGGGAAGATACCCCCAAAACAGAGGAAAGCTGAGACTTTACAACTGAATCTGGAAGATCAGAGAGAAGCTGAGTGGCCTGAGAAAGAAGGGCCAAAGCATACTTATTCATATGGGTTTGATAGTTAATTGGGCTAAAAGCAAGAGTAGATGAAGTGTACACTTTTTCCCCTGCCTTTCCATGGATTTAATCTTCTTATATGAAGGGAGAAGAGAAGTGGAAGTCAAAAGTCTGGAAGGCTTATCAGTAGCTACAGAAACAACCACTGGGTCTGCAGAAGGGCATTTATAAAGGAATTTCCAGTCCTCTGGAACTTTATAGAACCTATCTGGCCATTTGGGGGAGGAGGCTGAGAGTCTGGACTCTTAGAAGCAGAAGTAAAAGCATCCAGAAATGCTGGCAGAACTGGAGGTACAGCAGATGGAGAAGGTGAATCCAGTTGGAGTAAATTGTATTATCTCCTCTGCACATCAGTAACCTGTGAGCAGTCCCACTTGAAAAACTCCCTCATATGAGCAATAGTCTACCCAAAGGTGATATTTTCACCAGGAGACTCAGTTCCACTGGACTCCTCCTCAGGTGAAGCATACTCCAAAGGAAAAATTTGGGCAGAGTATGCCAAAGACTCATCCTCTGATAAAAGTTGCTCCCTAAACCTTTTCTGAGGGGAAGAAGTAGAATGCAGGCTAAGTAGGGAAACACCAGTCGGAGGCTTCAAAGCAACAAAGACATTAATAACCCCTGTGTGAAGGCATGACATTCAGGTGGTAGTTTCTGAGGAGCTAGAAGATATATATTTTTTTTTTTATTTCTTTTTAAGGGGCACAGCAGCCTTATGGAAGGTGGAGGGACCCGATGTTGGCTTGCATTCCATAAAAGTTGTCGGTATTTCCTCCCGAACAAAGGTCTGAGGCATACCTCGAGGTCCTTCCAATATAATGAACCTAGGAGCCCCCAACCTACGTTCCCCCCTACTCATCCGAAATGGATGTCTGCAACACCTCCAAGGATGTGCCCTGACAGCTTTTGCTCCGGTACTCTCTGAGGAATCAGAGCCAGATTCCAAAGGGGCCTTTGAGCCTTCATCAGCTTTGAGAGAGACATCCAGAATGGGAGGTGCAGGCGAAGCTTCAGGCCTAAGCTTCTTGGCAGGCTCAGAAGAAGGGCCCGACATATTCTCCATACAGTCACACACTAACCTCTTAAGTCTTTGATTCTCAAGGAAAACATTAAAAAGAGTGAAGGCAGCTACTCAAATGCCTGACATATAGAGCAAGACTTATGGTCATGTTTAGGGCCTTAATGAAACAGAAACTGTTCGTGGTTATCTTTGTGTGGAATTTGTCTTCTACAATGGCACTTGCCTTTCCTGGATGACATGTAATCTCAGACAGAAAAGCAGTAGTAAAAGAAAAAACCCAATGGGGCACTTATCTGAACAAGCTCGTACAGCAAACAACAACTCGGGCGAGCAGAGTGACGGATGAAGATGGTGTTCGCACTGGCGGCACAGAAGTTCTGTGGATGGTACATGTGTAAGTCACTTTAATGGTTGATGCCAGCTTTGGGCCTACGTGTGATGTCCCACATACCTAGCAGTGGTAAAAGGCTTTGTATACTGGCCGGACGTCATGATCGTTTATGGCAGCGAATCCCTCATGTAAAGAATACTGCAACATAAGAATAGAAGAACATATACATTTACACAACAATGCTCTGTTTCTCATCATATGACTGATTTTTTCACATGAAAGATGTATTAAAACAAAGAGTTAGAAGGTCACACTGAAAAAACAATCAGAAAAAAACTAAATGAAAACTCCAGCCAAGCTAGAACTTCCAATGAGTGACCTCCCAAACCTCATGTAACAGAGGCACATGAGATATATGCAAATAACAAATTAAAACAAAGAGTTAGAAGGTCACACTGGAAATTTAATTTAGTTTTTTTCTGATTGTTTTTTCAGTATGAACTTCTAACTTTTTGTTTTAATTTATTTGGGATATTTTGCAGTCACCCTAATGATGATAATGGACATCAGCTAGGTATAACAACCCTGTGTTTCTTATGCTTAGTCAAACACTCTGCTTATGCTATGCTGATGAGGTCATAACAAGGCTGAAATATGCATATCCATAGCTAGTGGGGTTTGGCTTTACTGGCCTGAAATTGTCCATTAAAACGACTTCAAATGTAAAAGTCATGGGCAATCAAAAACGCCATATAGCTGAAACACCTGATGTTCATAAGGGCCATTTGCATATATCCCATGTGCCTCTGTTACAGGAGGTTTGGGAGGTCACTCATTGGAAGTTCTAGCTTAGCTGGAGTTTTTATTTAGTTTTTTCTGATTGGTGTTTCAGTGTGACCTTCTAACTCTTTGTTTTAATTTGTTATTTGGGATATTTTGCAGTCACCCTAATGATGATAATGGACATCAGCTGGGTATAACAACCCTGTGTTTCTTATGCTTAGTCAAACACTCTGCTTATGCTATGCTGATGAGGTCATAACAAAGCTGAAATATGCATATCCATAGCTAGTAGGGTTTGGCTTTATTGGCCTGAACTTGTCCATTAAAACAACTTCAAATGTAAAAGTCATGGGCAATCAGAATCACCATATAGCTGAAACAACTGATGTTCATAAGGGTCATTTGCATATATCCCATGTGCATCTGTTGCTGGAGTTTTCATTTAGTTTTTACATGAAAGATGTATGTAATGATTATGGAAAACCCAATCTTTATACACTTAACTGTCTCTTTCCCATAAAAGAAGCATGTGGGTGCACTCACCCAGCAGCCACATGGCCACCTCTTTTTTTTTTTTTGCTAAATCCATACTGAGATGGCTCAATCTACGTCAGATAACTGCCACTTTCTAATGCAAAACAGCACAAATCCACAATGAAACATTTTAATCCAGTCAAGGAATTGGCTTCCTCACTTGCATGGTGACTGTGTCTTTGTACATTTAATCCACCCAAAAAGGGACTGTTAATCTTCTGCCATGTGAATGGATATTTGTCCTGCAGAAGGTATGCTTCCAAAGTGAGATGTTAAAGCCCTGAGCATATGAATTGCATCTACCAGATTATCTACAGTCCAGGAGCTGATGACACCATTGTGCATCGATGTAACAGTCTAAATCAAACTATGCTAAGTAAGCCCCTTCAAGCTTATGCTGGTGTACTGATCTCACCTCTGCCTTGAAGTTCTAATAAGCAGTCTGTACTGCAAACACTACTGTTGTCTTACTTCACAGCATATTTACAATATTTATCAAAGCATAAAAAAAAAAAAATATATATATATATATATATATATATATAAAAGGTATTTTCCAAAATGGTAAGTGGCATTTATCACTGGCCAATCAGTTTGCTCAGATCATTATGGTTGTGTCCCTCACCTTCATTTTTTCCCTAAAGATTAGACAATACTGTTCTGTAGCTCACACATTTTAAGTATTTTTTTTTTTTGGGTGGGGAGTAATCACTTGTTGAGATGCCATGAAACAGTTAAGGTACTTAGGAACAGTAATGTCTCACAATGACTGTGGACATGTCCAGGAGTGCAGACATCCTTATTATCTACAGACACTTACAGGGTCTAGGAAAGCCATATGCCCTCAATGAAACTTTTTTTATATCTATTGGGGAATTTTACTACTGCAAGCCCCTTCCCCTTTTTGCAAAATGGATGATTACGGGGAAAGTAGTCCAACTGGAAAGTTTGTTGTATTTTTTAAAATTCATTCAGCCAGCTGCTAACCAAGCTCGCAACTACTCAGATACACTTCTTCCGGAGTAAGATAACAGCACTAATTAATTGTGCTACCAAAACTACTGTTCCCCTCCATTTCAATACTTTTGTTCCACAAATTCCTTTCCCAGCATTCCAGTACTTTTCTCTAGCACAACAATTCTAGCCAATCTACTATTCCTCCACTTTGCTCCAAAACCGCTGTTTACTACATCAGTTTTAACCATTGTACTTTCTATCTCTCCATTAGCAATGTATATAAACTGCTTTGTTGTATACTATTAGCCAGCTATATACTAATTTAACTTAGTATGGCCATCTAGCTTATACAGTCCCTAAACCCAAAACAAACAATGCAACAACACACAATTGCTAAGACAAAACCCCAATAGTTACGTCAATATAAATACTGTATTTGTGTATAGCTCAGTTAATACTTCACAGCTATCAACACACAAACCAGTAAAGCCATTACAAATCAACTGTCAAAACAATGGCCAGTTTAGATCTTAAAATGTACTCACAAAGTTATTCTTATTTGCATAGCCCTACCGATACTACAAGAAAGCAACATATGATGCGGTCCAGGTCTAATCTCAATCTCTACTCTATACACCACAAGTCTAACTCAAATACTAATACAAATGCTCATGGGACAATATAAAAAAATAAAAGAACTATCCTTAGCGCATATGTACATGACAAGCCTAAATAACAAATAAGTACAACTGGAAGTGTGGCTTCCTACCTATAACCTCAAAACAACCCCTTTAACTGAGCCGTGGCTAAAGGCGTACAGATGGATGTCTTTCTGTAGTACTAAGAGGCATAACATCTTCACAGACAATTGCAGGTAAGAAGTTCAGGAGAAAGTGTAACAACATTAGCTGATAAAGACGCCATACTCCGCCTGCAAGTAAATGCCAGTACTAAGGCCACTTGTGACTGCAGCACAATAATAGAAGGGACACCTACTGGCAATATAAAACTATTTTAAGAATTTTATCAACCCCCATTTTCTGACAATGTAATACAAGAGACCATGAGCACCATACTACTGAAAACCAAACAACATAGATTGATAATATTTAGAGATCTACACAATGACTAGAAAAAGCCAGAGAGCATAACAACTAAACATGGATCTGTCAGAAAACAATCTGATCCAGTTTGTGACAGAAGGTACCAGACCCAGTCCTATGACAGACAAATGTAAATGCTAGATAATTTATCAGATATATTTATGGAACAGAATATCAGCTCTGTACAGTCTCCCAACAGCAATCAATGACCACTGCCCAATTCTTACTACTTGGAAAGTTAAGATGGAAAAACTATCACCCAGACTCATATTAACCCATACCATTCCCAAAGTCAATGAATCCCTATGTAAAACCGTTACAATTCATTAACTGGGAGCAGGTATGCAATTGTCAAAATCCAATTACAGCATTCTCATCCTGCCACATAAAGTAAGGCCTATTCTCTTACAGCGAATCTATAGGGGGAAAAAAACCCACCACAGCTAACAAGTGATCTAAAACACAAACGAAATCATAGACATCAGAAATAAAGCATGGTTTAGACTGGAAAAGGGCCATTAAGAACCAGAGAAAAACAGATGGCTCAGGAGTGTTTGCAGTGTCAGGCCTCACCACCCCTGAAACCTCTGTTATGTCACTGATAACACCCACCCTGGATGGCACTGAAATGATTAGATAATGGGCTATTGAATTACTATTTTTTAATTAGTATGTACTTTTTTTTATATTTTTCATGTAAAATAGTTTCTCAGCCTAATGTTTCAAACTTTCTGCAGGTTATGTAACTGTTGCTGGAAAAACTATTTTGCATCCAAAATACAGACCAAGCAAGTTAATGTTAACTCACACACATAGATGCATAGATGCAGAGGTATAGAGACTTAAACTCTACAAACACACACACACACACACACGCTCTCTTACTCACTCAGCAATCACAGCTACTTTCTTGACCGAGTACACTTCAGATGCCTTACTGTGATTAAATAAATGAAAAGATGCATACAGTGCAAGGCACTGCATATCCCCCACTACACCTCTCAACTGTCCTGAATTTTGGTCTCTTCCTTGAAAATATCTGATTTTCAGGTAAATCAGTGAAGATTACTGAGAGTCAATTAAGCCAGCCATTACCGTCTCATACCTCTTACTGTTCAGGAAATGCATGCCGATGGAAAACCTCTTGCTCTACTTATTCATTTAGTGAATTATAGCTATATATAAAAATTGCCCCTGATTTCATGTCTTTTCCCCCAATATTTGCTTTTTGGTTGGCATAATGGTTTGGGTCTTTACCTCAGAGAAACAAGGTACAGGGTATGATTCTGACCTCTGGTTATTAGCTAGGCTTATAATAATCTGCAGATTGATAACCCAATATTTATCTATGAACCTGGAATTCTTGATCAAAGAAGTTGAAAGATGAATCTTAAGGCAATCAATAAATCTCTCTCTCTCACACACACAGATGCACTACTTTTTTATTTACAATTTTATTTTACCCACACAAAACAGCAAAAATGCATTTAGCAAGCATTAAAAGCATGGCATCCATTTTCTTTGATTCAATCAGTGCTTCACAAAGTACAGTTTTGTACCTACCATAAATGTAGATGTTCGAGTGCTAATACAGCTGCAGTAATCACAGATGGGTTCTCTGCCGTCAGGCGGTCCCTCGGTCGGCCGAATTCCAAAGTCTTGGTCCGGTGTCAGTTGTTGTCGCTTTCTCTCCTCACGTCAGTGAGGCCAGAGTATATAAGACACAGCCAACGCCATGTTCTTCAGTCTTTCTTGCCCCAGATGTCAGGTGCCCCCAGAAGGAAGGCAATACATAAATTATGTTTCTATGTATATACAAGCAATGCAATATAATCCAAAATCAGTAGTCGCAAGCAAATAAACCATAGAAGGATAACCCAGTCAGGTAGTATGAAGAGGGTGTAAGGCCCCATGCCTTTACCAAGTGGGGAAGGAGGGAGGGAAACCTGTACTGCAGCTGTATTAGCACTCAAACATCTACATTTATGGTAGGTACAAAACTGTACTATGTTCATCGTGCATACAGCTGCAGTAATCACAGATGGGTAGAGTCCCAAAGCTACGCACAGGGTGGTAGGTACTAGAAGGAACTGGGCTGAGCCAGAATGCCCTGCAACACAGCAGTGGCAAAGCCTGCTCTAGTTCTGGAATATAAAGGCAGGTGGTAGTGTTTTGTGAAGGTATGTACAGAACTCCAAGTGGCTGCTTCCAAAATATCTTTGGTAGGAACTCCTGTGAGGAAGGCTGTAGAGGTAGCTGTGGCCCTGGTGGAGTGTGATCTGATACCTGTAGGAACAGATTTCCCATGATAGGAATAACAAAACCGTATGCAGTGGCCTATCCACTTTGAAATAGTCTGTTTGGTAACTGGCTTTCCTTGAGCCCCTACAGCGTAGGACACAAAGAGTTGTTCTGATTTCCTGAAGGACTTTGTTCTGTCCAAATAATAACATAGCTGCCTATGGATGTCTAAAGAGTGTAGCAGCCTTTCCCCTTTGTTTTGAGGATTGGGGTAAAAGGTAGGTAGGTGTATGGCTTGATTTAAAGCTACCCTGGATACCACTTTAGGCATAAATGATGGGTTGGTACGAAGGGAAACCCTGTCCTGATGGAAAATGAGAAAGGGCTGCACCGCCATGAGGGCTTGTAGTTCCGAAACCCTACGAGCTGAAGTGATAGCCAGAAGGAAGGCTGTTTTCCAGGACAAATATTGCAAATCTGTTGAGGCAGCTGGTTCAAAAGGGGGTAATGTTAATTTTTCTAGTATGTAATTAAGATCCCAGGCTGGTATTTGTTGTTTCCTTGGTGGTCTTATATTCTTAGCCCCTCTGAGGAACTGTCGTAGGAGTGGGTGAGAAAATAAAGGAGGATCCATGCTGAATTCTGCAGAAATGGCTGAGGCATGGATTTTTATGGAAGAAAATGATAGTCCACTGTTCAGCAGCTCTGTTAGATACTGTAATACCTGAGGCAAGTTCAGTTTTCTAGGGTCCTGGCCTTTTTTCTCATTCCAAGAGCAAAATCGCTTCCATTTTGCGGAGTAAGCTTTTCTAGTAGATGGCCTTCTGGCCTCCAAAATGACATCCTGCACCTCCTTGGAGAGTAGGGTCTGTTGTGGTGTTAAGGAATTTTCCATGCAGCGAGATTGAGTGTTTTCAGCTGACTGTGAAGAGTTTTGTAGCTGTGCTGAGTCAGCAGAAGAGGCATTAGAGGCAGGGACCAGGGAGGAGTATGTGTTAGGCTCCTCAGGAGTGGGTACCAGTGTTGCCTTGGCCAATCTGGAGCAATCAGTATCATCTTCGGTCTGTCTGCTCTTGCTTTCAAAAGCACCTTGGGCAGAAGAGGCAGAGGTGGGAATGCGTAGACTGTCCATGCTGTCCAACTGAATGAAAGGGCGTCCACTCTCCAGGCCTTTGGATGAAAAGTCCTCGAACAAAATTTTTTCAATTGATGATTCCTGTGGGAGGCAAAAAGATCTATGTCTGGCCTCCCCCACGCTTGGATTATCTCTGTAAACACCTGAGGATGTAACTTCCATTCATGTGGATCTGTCATATTTCTGCTTAAATTGTCTGCCAGCGTATTTTCCAATCCTGGCAAGTACTGTGCTTGAAGTTCGATTTGCCATTCCAGAGCCAAGTTCCAAAGAGTCATGGCTAGTCTGCACAAGGGGTATGAATGTGTTCCTCCTCGTTTGTTTATGTACCACATTACTGTGGTGTTGTCTGTTCTTATCAGTAATTGTCCTGGATGTAGGAAGTCCTTGAAAGCTGTAATTGCATGTATTACTGCTAGCATTTCTTTTTGATTGATGTGAAGGTGCTTTTCCTTTTGGGACCATTTGCCCTGAATGCACCTGTTCATCATGTGCGCCCCCCAGGCATAATCTGAGGCGTCTGTTGTGATGACTTGCTTTGCTTGAGGCTTGCAGAATGGGAGCCCTGTGTTTGCTTGACATGCTTGGGCCCACCATAGAAATTCCTTTTGCAAACATGGAATTATTGGTATTATTGTTTCCAAACTGTGGCTGTGTTGAGACCATAGGTTTTTTAGGTACCATTGAAGTTTTCTCATATGCAGCTTTGCACATGGGATTAAAAGAATGCAAGATGCCATGAAGCCCAGAGCCTGCAGGATTTTCCTTGCAGTAAGCCTGGTACATTTTGCTAGTATTTTGAAGTACTGAGTTAGTTGCCCCTGTTTTTCTGGCGTAAGATAGGCCATCTGGGTGTTTGTGTCCAAGTTGGCACCCAGGAAAGTTATTTTCTGAGATGGAGTTAGCCTGGATTTCTCTTTGTTGATGGTGTATCCCAGAAAATGCAGTAACCGTGTTACATATGCCAGATGTTCCAGAAGTATGTGCTTGCTGTCCGCTTGGATCAGGCAGTCGTCCAAATAAGGGTAAATTTGTATCCCTTGAAGTCTGCAGTAGGCAATCACTGATGCCAGGCACTTTGTGAATACTCTGGGCGCAGTAGATAAGCCAAAGGGAAATGCAGAGAATTGATAGTGGATTGAACCTGCAAGAAATCTGAGGTATCTTCTGCAGCTTTGTCTGATTGGGACATGCAGGTATGCCTCCTTGAGGTCCAATGTTACCAGCCAAAACTCCTTGCCCAGCATGGGAAGAAGCTGCTGCAATGTGAGCATCTTGAATTTTGGTACGAGTAAAAATGTGTTTAGGATGGATAAGTCCAAAATGGTTCTCCAGTCGGTTCCTTTCCTTGGTACCAGAAAAAGTCTTGAATAAAAGCCTTGACCTTGTTCGTGAGTAGGTACCTCTTGAATAGCTCTCATTCTTATGAGCTTTGAAATTTGTAGTTGTGCCTCTGCCCTTTGATTTTGTGGCAGGTTTGGCATGCCTCTCATTTTTGGAAGAGTGTGGAATTGAAATTTGTAGCCTCTGTTTATAATGTCCAGGATCCATTTGTCTGTTGTGACAATATGCCAATTTCTTGCAAATAATGCTAGCTTTCCTCCCAAAGGTGCTGCCAGCTGAGACATGCTTGGCATGGAAATGAGGGAGTCATTGTGTTTGTTTCCTGCATTGTTGTGCACTGGCTTCGCCACCTCTTGGTGCTGGAGTTTGCCATTGTCGGCCTCTATATGATCCTTGTGATTGTCCTCTGCCCCTTGTGCGTCTGTATCTACCTCTTTGGGGCTTGTCAGTGGCTGGAAAGGACCAGTTTTTTGAAGGCCAATTTCTGCTAAAACGTGGTGGTTGGACCTGTAAAAAAGCTTTGACAGTTTGCATAGATTTGGCTTTTTCTTCCATTTTCCGTAATATCTCCTCAGCATTAGTACCAAACAGCACATCCTTTTGTAAAGGAGCATCTAAAAGCTTAGCTTTCACATGATCAGGCAAGTTTTGTTCCCTAAGCCAGGCATGTCTGCGAATGACTGATCCTGTAGCAGCCGAGGCCTCTAGGGCATCATAACCACATTGTAAGGTGTGTTTACCCACTTGCTCTGCACTATGCATCATATCCTGTAACTCCTTCAAATCTGGTTGTTCAGGTTGAGACATTTTATTCCTTAATTGTGATAACAGGAACTGTTGATATTTAAGCATATGAAACTGACAATTTAAGGCCCTCATGGCTAGGGTGGCCGAGGTATATACCTTTTTTCCCCACCTTTCTAAAGATCTTGACTCTCTTTCTGCAGGAAGTGGATTCTTGGCAGTGGAGGCCTTCAATCCCTTGGGGCCTTGAGAAATGGTTTCAGGGTCAGCATTATGGCTTTTGAAGAGAAATTGGTGAGAGTTAGGTACTCTGTAGTACCTATCAGGTTTCACTGGTGCAGGAGGCAGAGAATCTGGGTTAAAGCAAGCCTCCGAATAAACATCATCAAGTATGTCCAAAACAGGAGGTATCGCCAGAGGTCTGTGTTGAGGTAACAAAAGAAATTCCCTAAGTCTTTTCTTGGAATCTGAAAAGTCTTGGCCTTCCCAATGGAAGTGTTCCCTCAAAGTGTGCAAGGTTTCCCCAAAGGAAAAATCCTCAGGAGGAGATACAGAAGGAATGGACCGCTCTGCATCCGAATCCTCAAAAGGGGAGTAAGAGTGTTCCTCTACATCAGAATGTTCTGATAAAATGGATCCCTGATCAGAAGAGGGAGAATCTTCCTCCACTCTGGGTTCTCTTGTCTGGAGGGGGTTGAGAACCCCTGATAAGAGTAATTAAATCCTCAGCCATTTTAAGCATCTGTTTTTTAGGCATGGGGCTTGGAGATGGGCCCTGTGCAACAGGCCTCTTGGGATGCCTGGCTGCTTTGGATTTAGTAAAGGCCTTAATAGAAAAAGAAGATGAGGGTCTAAAGACATCATGGGTGGAAGTGGACCTGTCCACAGTAGGCTCAACATTAGCAAAGGCTTCGGTGGTTGTAGTCTGGGAAAGGGCCGAGGTACCAGCGGTCTCGGGTACAGAGGACACCGCCAAAGGAGTGTCGTCGGTAGTCATGGGACTGCAAAGGCGTCTCGCTGAGAACCGGACCACGTGTAGCCTGTTTTGGCGTGGTGTCGGCGGGGACCGCAGGCCTCGCGTGTCGGTCCTTGTCCTTGTGTTTTTTGGACAAAACGGTAGTCGGAATATCCAACGACATTTTATAATCAAAGGCTTTACCAAAATAGTTTTGGGCGAACTCCGCCCGACGCTTAATTGTGCGTTTATTGAAAGTAGCGCAAAAGCGACAGCCCGAGACGTCGTGGTCTGGGCCTAAACAAGGTATGCAGAGGGAATGGAAATCCTTATGCGGTATTTGCTTCCCACAAGAAATACAATTATTAACTTTTTCTGACATCGGTCTGAGGCAAGAAAAGTTTCCCCAACAGGGTACTTAGCTTTAATGAAGACTTCGGTTTCCAATATTTCCATAATTCAGGAGCTGGCCAACCGGCACTTGCGAAATGCTTCTGCTTCGGGCACCGAGCGGCAAAAAAGACTGAAGAACATGGCGTCGGCTGTGTCTTACATATTCCGGCGTCACTGACGTCAGGAGAGAAAGCGACAACAACCGACGCCGGACCAAGACTTTGGAATTCGGCCGACCGAGGGACCGCCTGACGGCAGAGAACCCATCTGTGATTACTGCAGCTGTATGCACGATGAACATCAGCTTAATACTTTGATGTGAAGTGGCGTACTTGTTTTTTCACTGGGCAATATCTACACATTAACACCCTAATGGAAAACAAACATCATCCAACAGGGTATCAATGTATGATTTGCCTATTATCCAAGTACTAATAAGATATTTCCAAAACTTACCCCAATACACAGGCTACTATAAAACATATATAGTGATGAAAGACAACATATATCTCCCTCTTCAACAAAGTTCTTTAACATCATCCCCATACCTCCCACAAGCCTCCTCAAAAATACATTTCCTGCACCCCCTCCTTTAAAACCTTTTCCAAAAAAGAAATTCAGGAGCTCAGTGCTCCAGCAGCCTTTGGCTACTTGGGTTGATTACCAAAGCTTATTCAACCTGGAAGGAGGAAATGATAAGTATCCAGAATGGTGCTAGCAAAGCCAGTCCTAGACTGGGAACCAGGAAAATGAATCTTTGACATTTATGTGCGTTAGTCTGTCTGAACTGTCCCACAGGCCTTGCACCACCACCTTAGAAACTGCATCCCAAGCAAAAATTAAGGCATCTTACTGCCTCTACCAATGCAATTTTTCTTGATAAATCCCCAAAAATCTGAAGCATGACCTATTATCAGGACCTCTGGAGTCACTAATTAACCATCCAAGAATGTGTTTGTTTGACTTGGCATCATCTGTCATTTTGCAGTACTCCCTGTGATTCTCAAGAACTGGAACAGATTCAATAGAAACTACCTATCTACAATTACACTGTCTGTTGTTGGAATTTCTAGCAGCCAGTCATGCAGATACAGAAATATCTTGACACTTTGCAGCCTCTGGTTTGCAATGATATAAATGCACCTGATGATCGCTTGAGGCTGTGGTGATCTCAAATGGAAGCTTCTGGAACCAGTAGTGACGGACTCTTACCCAGAAATGTAGAAACCTCCTGGATATCATTGGTGATAATGATGTTAAGATAAGTATCTTGTAGATTCAAACAGCACATCTAATCTACTTTTGACAGTCAAGGAAGGATAGACTGCATACAGATCATGTGATAAGATTATCTTCCAAACTGGTTTATGCTACTCAGATTGAGTACAATTCTGAGGTCCTTAATTTTTCTGGAATTTAAAAGAACCTTGAGTAGTAGACTTAGCCCTTTCTGCTCTCATGGAACGTCTTGGGTGGCCCATTTTTTGAAGGATGACACCTCTTCTTTTTCTCATTCTTCTGCTAGTGTGGGACATCTGGTAAGGAAGAGAATGTGGCTGGGGATGGGGATGGAAAGGTACCATGAAGCCTCTGGATATTATTGTCCTAACCCACCTTGTCCTGCATCTGTGGTGACCAGCCACACACAGAAATGGAGAGACAGGCAACCCCCCAACTGCCTCCAAACTGGGAGAGTTGGGCAAGGCCTCCAGGGTTACTCTCCTGCCTGCCCTTCCCAAAGATAGACTACAGTATCCTTGCATATTCTGCCACTTATTACTGTCAGATTGCCATGGCTTTGTTGATGCTTCCCAGAGCCTTGATTACTGCCTTGGTGTTGGCTGGAGAGAAATCAAAACTGGCACAGGCTCTGCTGCATGCTGAGAACAAGCAATGGAGAGTTTCAAATATGAAAAAAAGAGTAGTAAGCATCTTACCTCCTTGCTCTATTTTCTCTTAATTCTACTATTCAACTACTTGGCCAAAGAGCAAAGACCCACCAAGGGCAGCAAAATATCACCTTGTTATCCTCAACAAGATCATGAAGACACAGCCAGAGACGGTGACACAAGGCAAGCTAGCCACATGCAATGGAGGCCCATTAAAGATATAGCACCCATCTGGGACTACAACTTTAACTTCTAAGTCCCCGTCTTGGAACCTCTCCAGGAACTGGATTGTTTCACTGGGTGCCTCCCCCTAAAAATGAAGCATGTATGGTAAACTGGTTACAGCCCTCAAAAAAGAAAATGTGGAGGATGTGCAAACATGGTTTCTATGCTTGTACAAAGCAGCGCCTCCTTATTTTGTTGATGAACAGTGGGGTTCTGTGATGCAAGAACCATTGTAGTGCAGCCACTGCAACATTAAAGTCTACGTGTGAGTCTACGGCCAACAGATAAAAATCCTCTGACTTCCCAAGGATTGTATCAGACCCCTTTTAAATAGGTGTCAAAATGTGAAAATTGTGCCGTGTATCTTGACCCACAGCAGTGTCACCTTATTGAGGAGGAAACCATCTGAGAAGGTGGTTTTGGGGATAGATGCTATCTTTTGCTTCATCAGTTGTAAAATATCCCTGTGTTTGATGTCATTGGGGGGGAAACTAGTTCTCCATTCTCCTTCACCCTCCTCTACATCTGGAGAGGGCAATTTCTGTGGGAAATTCTAGTCCTTCCACCTACGCTAACACTTCTTGGCCTTAGGAACATAGGAACAAAAATACACAAGTGATCACAGGGAACACAAGAGGCCTAGTCATATACATTTATAAGTTCTTGCCACCATTTAAGAGTGCTCAATTGTGCCCATCTCCCAAATCAAGTAGGACAGTACATGAAAACCCTGGTGGACACAAATTTATATCTACTCATCCAATCACTACGACTAGCTATAAAGACAAAGTAGTGCTTTGCATGACCTGTAGTGGTAACTTAATCCACAGGGTAGAAATTAATTCAGTTTGGGACCTATCACTCCAGTGAGTCTTGCTTATTTTACCGGTATATATTTAGATCCCTAGTATGGGGGTCTGTAGAACCACTGGTTTTGCAATTAAGCTTCAAAATTTTCTTGGGTGGCGAAAGCCAGGGTACCTTTTTGGCTAGGCTTGTATAGGTAGGATACAGTTCCCCCTTTGCCACTGAAGACCTTTCAGCTTATACAAGTCTTTTTCTAAAGCTTTCGGTTGTTCCAAAAAAGTGACATCACTCTCTAGCTCTTCATTATTCCCCAAAGGGGAAATGCCTTCAGTGGTAAAGACTGCATTTTGAGGCATGTTCGCATCATAAAATCATTCTTAGAGGCATGAGGGTGCTCTGCATGTCCACATATGGGGAACTGTATCCTACCTTGTTGGCCAAATGGCATCAGCTTAAACTGGACACTAGTTTTGCTTACATGAAATTGTTGATAGATTTTTTCTTACCTATGGAGAAAACTAGTGAATTCAATTGAATCACAGCAGAAACAGATAGAATTGCGATTTAAGGAGGAATAACATCATGTTAAGCTTAATGACCTGTATTGTGCTGTTACAGCTTATGACTCCAAATTGCAATATATTAAAATGAAAAAAACTTTCAAGAGACTATAAGGATTTTCTACAGGGGCATATTTTCACATGGCCAAAGGATGTCCCTCCACGGAATCAGCCTTCTGTGACATCTAATCAGCAGGCTAATGAACATTCCACCTTAAATTCAGGTGGAAGAGGCAATGGAGCTGATATAGGGATCAGGGTGGAAGTGATGACATCATCAAACGTCGACACAGCACCTAGGCAAGACTCTACTGTAGAGGTGATTAACCAGCAGCAGACAATGCCACAAGGGACTTCTAACACCACACAGATGGTGTTAAACAGTACTAATGTGCTGGGAGCTCGATCAAAAACTATGAGCTTCTCTTTTCACATTTTACCTGTACCTGTGAAGAAGAAAGAGAACCTGAACAGAGGTTGTTCGTTTAATCACAATGCAAAGAGGCAAAAAACATCCATGTGACTGCCAATGGCAACAGAGACTGTAATGTATATAATACTTCTGATTATATTTTATCTGATGCTGAAAATTATGTTTTGACAAGGGACTTACATTCATTCCAAGTACAGGGTCAAGTTTTAGTGATTGTATGTTAGATTTGAGAATGTTTGCCAGAAATGTTGAATTGAAACATATTTATGGTGCAGAATCTGTTCCTAGGGACTGTATTCTTAGGCAACCAAGTGCATTTAACCCCTCTGTCAGTCAAGTGGTTGACACTTTTGTAAAAACTTGTGAAGATATTTTTTAAGTTTTTGAATACAAAAAACAAACATGTTTTTCATAACATGAATTGGGAGCAACGCCAAGCATTAAGGACACTTACAGAGAATAAGAATATCATAATAAAACCTGCTGACAAGGGAGGGGCGGTTGTAGTCATGAACAGTGAATTCTATCATAACAGTGTCCTTATATTGTTAAGGGACTCAAATACTTATCAACAGTTAACACCAGTTGATATTAATAGGATTATTGGTAAAGTTAAGCATGAGTTTTCCAACTTAAGGTTAAATAACTGTATTAATGAAGACACTTTTAAGTTTACATTGATTGAACATCCTGTTGTTCCACTGTTCAAAGCTTTACCGAAAATACATAAAGATCCCAGGAACCCACCATTACATTCAATTGTATCTGGAAGGGGGTGGGCTACTGAACATGCTTCTATATGGGTAGAGGCTCATCTAAGAAAGTGTTTGGTTTCTGTACCTAGAATATTAAAGGACACAGCTCATTTTTTGCAATCTTTACACAGTCACTTAGGTCCCAACACTGACTGTATGGATTATTTGTTATTAACCCTGGATATAAACAGTTTTTTTTACAGTAATTACAAAATAATATGGCTTGATGGCCATTGAGGCTTTTTTGCAACAAGTACAAATCTTGAATCAAACTGATATTGACAGTGCATGTTTACTGTTAGACTGTGTGTTGAGCAACAATATTTTTATGTATCATAATTGCTTCTATCGTCAGAGCGGGGGGGTGGCCATGGGCACCCCCTGCACAAACTCATATGCCAACATAGTGTTGGCATATTGGGAGGATCAAGCAATATTCAAGGCAAGCCATTTATGGAGGGGTACCCGAGTTATTATGTCCGTTTTGTGGGTGATGTCTTCCTGCTTTGGACAGGGACACAGGAACAGCTTTATGAGTTTGTTACCTACCTGGAAAGCACCACTGAACTTTTGAGGTTTAGTACTTCACTCTTGGATACAACTATAGATTTCTTAGATGTCCAAGTGATGAAAAACACAGAGCAACGGACTTGAGACTGTGTTATACAGGAAGGAATGCTGGAAAAATAATCTCCTAGCCTATGACAGTATGCACCCCAGATGTACGTTTAACAATATTGCTCAGGGACAATTTTTTCGAACATCTAGGTTATGTACTAATGATGAGACATATAGAAAGAAGTCTGCAGAACTGATGGTGAACTTAAAAGCAAGGGGATATAATCAGAACATAATACAGTGGGCATTTAATAAAAGTAAAGGAGAGAGGTTGAACAAAGCAAAACCCTGGTTTTCTAGAAATGTACAGGTGCATGACAGGGAGACTGATATAAGCAGGCAGCCCCTTCGAGTTACTTTGAATTATAGTAACAATGTGGGGGGGCATATGTGACTTCATTCGCCAAAATTGGAAAATTTTGTTAACTGATGATAGAGTGAAGGCATTAATAACTCAGGAACCCACATTTTGTTTCAAACGTAGTAAGAATTTAAAGGATTTGCTCTGTACAGACCAACAGGAGGTTAAGAAACCTGCCATGGGGCGACAAGGGACATTCCCCTGCAGACACTGCAAAGCTTGTCAATATATTAGACATAACACATTCATCCATCCACTGTCTGGAAAGAGCTATTCATTGAAACAATATGCTGACTGTTTGACCAGCAATATTATATACCTGGCTGACTGTAAGCAATGTTGTTCATTTTATGTCAGTAAAACGAATTGTAGATTGAAAGACAGGGTGTTACAACACATGTCAGCTATACTTAAACAAAGCCAATACACATAATGCCCTGTATCAGCATGTAAAGCAGTACCCTGGGCACATATTTTCTTTTATGGTTTTGCAGGTTATTCATCCAACCAGGAGGGGAGGGGGGTGATTTGAGAAATATAACAGAATATAGTGAAATTAGATGGATAATCAATCTGGGTGCTGATAGAGCACCTGGCCTTAATGGTGTCATTCCTATCAAGCCTTTTTTAAAAAAGAGGAGGGCTTTTTACTGAGTTTTTGATTATAACTTTTGTATGTTGTCTGAAGAAGGGTTTTTAAACCTGAAAGCGCTAACCTACTGCATTTTATTAAACTACTGATTTTTTATCAGCCTGGTGGTCCGGATCATCTGTTTTTGCTGTTGGAATTTGCTGTGAAGCTGGACCTTAAGTGCGAAGTCTACATTTTTTTTTTTTGGATTTAACTACCTACATTTGGAAATTTTCGAGATAGTTTTATTTTTATGCGTCTGTAAGGCTAGTCTATTCCAAAGGTAGGTGCAACCCGCTCCATTCGACCTCCGCTCCAGGCTCACTCTTCTCCCTTACCCCAGCCCCATTCCCACCCACCCCCACTTTCATTACTTATATACTTACACACCACACATATCAATTAACTCTGCTCTTCCCACTAGCCCAATTACCCTATCACACATCACCACACCTCCAGTCTGATCAGTGAAACCACTCCCCATCCTCACTCTAATTACCACACTTGCTTACCAAAGCACTACATATAGTCCATCTACTTAACCTCATAATATTACTACTGATGTAAGTACTCACATATTAAACTCCATAATGCTTACAGTCACAACTATCATGCTCCTCCACCTCCCAGCCTTTACCTCTTACCACAATCAACTACAAGCCAACATCTCCCTTCCTTGGCAAACTGCAACCATTGACTATCACATTGTAGCTCCAAGTATACACATAGCTGCATGCCTCTTCAAATCTTCCCACACTGACTACTACATCCACAGAATACAATCACACAATTGCAATACCTACACCTCAATAAAACACACTATTATTACCTATAAGTTTAGCAAACTCTACCTACATTTACTGTCTAAACTATCATGCTGTGGGGACATACACCTCAACCCTGGTCCCAACTCTCTACCAAATCCTGACCCTGGCCACCTTACTCACATTATCCATAGACATAAGGCCTCCCTCCTCCTCCTTAACATTAATGTCAGAAGTATCTCAAAACTCATGAACTCCACGGTGTACTAAATCTATATGAACCTGATATTGTATTACTGACCGAAACCTGGCTAAAACCAGAAATCAAGAGCAATGAAATAACAGCACCAGGCTATAACATTGTACGCAAGGACAGAAATGGTAAAAAGGGAGGAGGTGTAGCACTACTATTCCAAGATCACCTCAAGTTAGAACTACTTGGGACTAATATTCCAAGTGTAGGTAATGCAGAAATCATGGGTAATGGCAATGGCACTTTTAAATGTGGTGCTTGTAAACAGTGCTCTTTCATGGCTAACAACAATCATATTTATTTGAAAGCACGTCAAATTAATCTAAAACCTCATGGGCATTTCACTTGCAACACAAAAGGTGTGGTTTACATTGGTTTCTGCACCACCTGTGGTGCCTTCTATATAGGAAAAACCGAAAGAGAGCTCAAAAAGAGAGTATATGAACATACTTACGAAATAGGGAAAATGAAGGAAAGTAATGCATTTTATAAGCATTCACTTGAATGCCCTAATTTTAAGCTTGTTTTCATGGTACTTGAACAGGTAAATCCTAATATTAGAGGAGGAGACTGGGAATCCACCCTGGAATTTAGGGAGTTAATCTGGCAGCTCAGGCCTGATGCCGGAAAAACACTGGGTCTGAATGGTATGCTGAGCATAGGCCCAGTACTCAAGCTTAGAAGGGCCAGGTTGTAATTACATAACCCCCCCCCCCCACTCAATCAGAAACCCTAGTTATAGACCTTAGTTACATTGTCCAATATTTAACATTTGTTACAGAACAGACTTGATGCAAACTCACTCCTTTTATATTCCCCAATATATTTTTTATCCTTAATTTTTAATGTTTTAGAAATTATTTTAAGACCACTACATCACATGTGGGGCAAGTTGTGGTATGCATACAGCGATTTTTGACTGCATGCTATTTGTTTGTTTTTTCAGCATTGTCAAGGTTTGAAATGTGTTTTATATGCAGTCAAAAGTATTTTACCTTTACCAGGTGTCATCAATTTGTTACTAAATAGTAATAGGAGCATGTGACTAATTAGCAAATGCTATTTTAAAGGCTCCTTTTTACTTGTACTTATTTCGACTTGATAAAGCCTGGAATGGTCCAGGCGAAAGCGCTTGTCCTAAATCTGTGTTTTTTACTTTTGTACAAGAGACGTTTGGTGAATAAAGATTGGTTTTCAGCCCATACTCTACTGGAATTATTTGAATCATTGTCTCTACGGGTGATCTGGGACTTTTGTTCTTCAGTTGCTCTTTTCCACTTCGTGGTTAACTTGTTAATGCAGAAATCATCCTTACTCGACAAAAGCTAAACCCCAATAAACAGATAAATATTATAGGCTGCTACTGCCCACGTGGTAACAATGTTATCAGTATGGGAAACCTACAAGAATGGATCTCAGTCTCCCTCCCCCATGAAAATATCCTACTAGGAGATTTTAATATAGGCTAGCATAACTGCTCTGGCCACAATCCGTCCACGTACATCAGCCTTCACGGGTTTACTCAACTTATCTCATCCCTCACCAGAACTGATAAAACAACCAAGCGACAGTCCATCCTGGACTGGATTTTTATATCCGATCCCTCATTTGCATTTCTAGCAGGCTGTCTGCCAAACAGCCTTAGCGGCCATCAGGCTTACCTTCCTTCTTGGAAAAAGAACTCACCAAATTAACCAGACAACCTTTAGAGCAGTCAGGAACAAAACATACTTCAAGCCAGATAACTTTATAAATACCCTAAAGAGTTGCAATTGGAAACCACTTAATTCACTATCACGAGATGAGGCAGTCCACTACTTCACCTCAACTTTCCTACAAATATTAGATCATGCACCCACCAGAACCATTAGAAGAAAGGCTAAGCATGCTCCCTGGCTAACTAAGGCAACTAAATCCATCCTCAAAGACAGAGACAAAGCATGGATACATTTCTACAAAAACAAATCCCAATCAACAAAACAAAAATACTCAAGAGCACTGGAATAAATGCAAAAAGTTCATTAAATCTGACAAAATCATCTACTATCAAAATCTCCAAGAAAAACATAGCCATAACCCGCAAAAATTCTGGGCCACTATAAATTCTGTATTACAACCAGGAAAGTCTACTACCCTTACACCTAGAACAGTAAACATCCAGGAGAATATCCCTACTCAGTTCAATAAATTTTTCACTGAAACAGTACAAGCCCTTGTAACTACCCAACGTAATAGTAACAGCACCAACCTACCAGCAACTATCCAATGTAACAGTAACAGCACCAACCTCCCACTCACACAAAATAGCAGTAACCCACAGGATAATTCCACCCACTTTACCCTGCATCCAACCTCAACCAAATCCATTCTAAAACTCCTCCACAAGCTTAAGCCAACCACCCTGGCCAGAGATAATCTACCAGTAGAATACCTATAGCCAGCCCCAGATGCCATAGCCTATCCTGTAGCCATTCTAATTAACAGATCTACTGCAGAGTGTAAAGTACCTAATATATGAAAGATCTCCCACATAATACCACTGCACAAGGGAGGCAATTCTTTAGAACTCAATAACCACTGACCAATTCCTATTTTATCACCCTTATCAAAGATTCTGGAAAGAACTGTTCACACACAACTCATGGACTTCCTCCTAAAAAACAACCTGCTATATAAAAATTAGCATGGCTTTAGTCCCTTCCACAGCACCACAACAGCTCTATTGTCCTTCTCCAACACAGTCAACCATCATAGAAACAAAGGACAACTAGTTTCTGCCATTTTTTTAGACCTGTCTAAAGCTTTCGACATGGTCAACCATAATAGACTCCTTAATACACTAACCCACTCTAAATATCAGCTCCCCCTCTAGATCATGGTTCAAAAGCTACCTATCAGGATGTCAACAAGCAGTGAATTGGCAGAACTAACTATCCTCTCTCTTACCAGTAACCTTAGGTGTCCCACAGGGCTCCATTCTTGTCCCGCTCTCATCCTCAACATCCATTGCTTCAGTAGTACAATACGCTGATGACACCACCCTTGTATGCACAGCCCAAACATTAGATGAACTACAGTTCCAGACCCAACAAATCTTCTCTAGACCTGGTTTACTAACTCACAACTAATCCTAAATCCAAATAAAATAAAACTTTTTCTTTTCAGCACTTGTAGATCCCCTCACCCATATGACACCTTCACCATCATATCCAAAAACAAAATCACCCCTACCTCCCACACTAAACTCCTAGGTGTAGAAATAGACTGCAATCTTAAATATGACATTCATATAGCCCAAACTATCAAGAACGTTCACAAAAAACTTGGCCTCCTCTATCACAGCAAACAATTTATCACCAAACAAACCAAAGCCACCATATTCACGGCACATCTACTGTCTACCCTTTTCTATGCATTCCCAACACTTACTAACCTCCGCAAAACTGAGCTAAACAAATTAGAAACCTGTTACATTAAGATTGCTAGATTTGCTACTGAGACCTCTTATAGGACCCATCACTGTGTAGCTCTCAAGCAACTAGGCTGGCTTGAACTACCACACCTACTGAAACTCAAGCAATTGTCATTGGCACACAAAATATACTACCAACCAGCTAAAACGTCAGCACTACAGAACCTAATTATACCTTATTCCACTACTAGAACCTTAAGACCTAGCACCCAAAACTGCCTAGATATCAAACATATCAACAAGTCAGGGAAATCTCTCTTCAGCTATTCTATTTCTAAATCTTGGAACTCCTTACCTTGCCACCTAACCTCCATGTGCTCCAACACTCAATTCAAAAAACTCCTCAAAGCACACTATATGAATTCCTGGTTATGCTCCTGTGACTTCCCAGGATAAACACTACTGTACTACCTATTCCTCATCTAAACCTAATCTCAGTGTATCCCATACAGCAAATACTCTAGACTGTTTTTCTATACCTGCATCATCTAAATGGATGTAAGAAAAATATGTTATTTTATTTAGTACCATACAAAACATGTAAGATATGTATTATATTGGTAATACTAACCTATGAAACTATATGCCAATGTTCCTCATTAAGTTTTGATATAGGTTATCTTATCCCATGTATTATGTACTACTAGATATCTATGCTGTACAACTGCATGGTTTCTACTTGTTGAACTATGTAATTTTATCTGCAGCACTTCTCCCTGGGCCCCTGCTGAAAAAGGACCTGTGTCCATAGGTTCATAGGTTCATACTAGGCTATCTGCCCTAGGGCATTTATAAGCCTAGCCAGTGTGTGTGTGGCTTCTGCCACCCCCTGGAATGATAACACTGTGCCCATTTAGGGTTTAGTTTACTGTGCCTCTGTCTAGAAGTGACACAGAGATGACCCCCGGGGTAAACCTACGATCTCCCATCCACTCGTCAAGATTTCTCTTGAAGAGAGTCAGTGAGGGCTCTGCCTAACATGGACTGGGATTCTGTTCCAGAGTGTAGGGAGCCCCTGGGTTATGAATCTGTCCCTCCAGCATGTCCTATTTATTTTTGTGTTGAGGTTCAAGTCTCTCGCTCTAGTGGCTCTGGTGGATTTGGATTTTTTTAGGTGGAGCATGTCCATTAATTCCGGATTGGACATGGCCTTGTACGTCAGGCATAGATCACCTATGAGTAGACGGTATGCGACTGAATAGAGCTGGAGTTTCTTCAATCTGGCAGCATATGACATATATTTGAGACCTTTGATCCTCTTGGTGAGGTACTTCTGGGGTCTTTCTAACTGCTGCAGGTACCGGGTAAGGTACATACCAAATGGGACATTGTACTCAATCATGGGTCTGATAAGGGAAGAGTATAGGGGCACAATGACCTCTCTTGATCTAGATGTGAATCCTTTCATGATAAGGTGGGCAATATAGAAGGTCTTTCTAACCACCTTGGCAATGTGGGTGCCAAATGAGAGGTCACTGTCAACTTGGGTCCCTAGGTCCCTGATTACTTCTTCTGTAATTAATGGATTACCACCTATGTCATAATTTGTGGGTACTTTGTTTTTCCCAAAGGGTATAACTATACATTTTTTGGCATTCAGTTTAAGGCCATGGCTCTGGCACTAGTTATCCATTTTTGTGAGGCCTTTCTGTAGGATGCTAGTGTCCGCTGGAGTATTGATTATGGCACCCAGCTTGCAGTCATCTGCGAACTTTGTCAGCCATAATCCTCCTATGTTTGCTTGTACGTCTGAGAAATAAATGCCGAACAAGAGGGGTCCCAGAACTGAGCCCTGTGGGACACCACTTGTGACTGGCTTAGAGTCTGACATGGCTCCAGCAATTCTGACCTTGTGGGTTCTGTCCTTTAGCCAGTTTGCAACCCATCTTATGACATATGGGTTTACATTTAAGCTGGTGAGCTTATCTATGATGCCCGAGTGTGGTATTGTGTTGAAGGCTTTTGCAAGGTCAAGGTAGGCTGTGTGAACTGCCTTTCCCTCATCAATGGCCTTAGTGACTGTTTCAAAAAAGTCGACTAGGTTCAAAAGGCAGGATCTGCCCTTAACAAAGCCGAATTGGGTAGGATCAAGTGTCTGTAGGTCACCAATGTCTTTGTTTATGAGTTCCATAATGATCCTCTCCATAGCTTTGCAGACCAGGCTTGTCAAGCTTATGGGGCGATAATTTCCAGGGTCCGTAGAAGCACCTCCTTTGTGGAGTGGAACCACTGTTGCTGTACGCCATTCTTTGGGTACGTATCCTGTAGTAAGGCTAAGATTAAACAGCAGCCTTATGTGCGAATTTAGTTCCTCTTGGAGTTCATGTAGTACGCAACCTGGGACACAGTCTGGTCCCATTGATGCTGTGTTTTTAGCTTTGGAGAGGGCGGCTCTCACCTGGACATCTGTGATGTCAGGGAGGCTACATTCAGCTGGGATAGATATTTCTCCTTTTGGGGGGGGGGGGGATTTGCACTGAACCTGTCTGCCAGTATGTTGGCAATATCTGTGGGTTCAGTGTATTTTTTGTAATTTTGAACTAACTCTGAGCATATCTGGGAGTTTCCACCCAGGTTTCTAACATAACTAAAGAAGGCCTTGTGATTATCTTTAGTGTCTTTTGCGATTTTTCTCTGAAAGTTGGCCTTGGATGATTTTATGAGTGATCGTAGTTTTTTGCTAGTACTGATCAGAGATGCCTTCCCTTTTTGGGATTTTGCTCTGTCCTGTAGTAGCTTCCTCCTCCTGTTGTAAAGTTTGTTTATGGCTGGGGTCCACCAGACAGGATGCCTGCCTTTGGGGGAGAGGTCTTGGTTTTATTTGGGATTGCATGATCCATGCATTCTTGAAGGTGTCCGTAGAAGGCGTTTCTAAAGGATTCAGCGGTGTGGGCTGTGGTTTCCACTGGCCCAGGGGCCTTGAAGGATACCATTTCAGTCTTAAGAAGTGTGAAGTCAGCTTTTGAGAAGTTCCTCACTGTGGTCTTTTGTGCTGGGGGTGGGGGCGGGATGTGGATTTCCAGTGAGATTAGTTTATGGTCTGATCTCACCAGTGAGGGGTATACTTCTGGTGGAGTATTGTGTCCCCATGTTTGTGAAGATCAGATCTAGTATATTATCTCCTCTTGTGGGATTGGTGACTAGTTGTTCCATCGCATTTGAGTTTATGAATTCTAGGAACCTTTGGGCTAGGGTGTTGGGGCTTGAGTAATGCTCCCAGTCTATGTTTGGGTAGTTGAAGTCTTCCAATATGATGGTATTTGGAGAGACATTCATACTCTCCAGTGTCTTCAGGAAGGCTGAGTGGGGTTCCTGAGTTTGAGAGGGTGGTCTATAGCATGCTACAAACTCTAGGGCAGTTTTGCCTACGGTTAGTTGCACATGGATGGTCTCCGATGCTTCGTGTGTTGCCACTATCGTGGAGGTGTGGGTGTCTTTGATGAATATGGACACTCCCCCTCCCTTTGTGGTTCGGTCCATGTTTTGGGGCCGAAAAGCATGATACGAGTTATAACCTGGTAGTGCTGGGGTGCTCTCAGGAGCCTTGAACCAGGTTTCAGTCACTGCACAGACATCGATGCTCTCCATACTGAGGAGGGCTTCGAGAGCCTGCATCTTGAGGTTTAGACTTCTGGCGTTGAGCAGCATTACCCTTAGTTTTCTCCACTTGTGTTTTCTAGGGAGGTGGGTTTGTTTTTTGAGCCTTGCCTAAAAAAGGCACTATGGGGGTGGCAAGAGCCAGTCCAGTTGGACTTTCCCGGTAAACAAATGTAAAATAAAATAAATAAATAAAAGTCAGATAGGATTGGGTCCTTCAGAGCTCAAAATTTGAGACACAGGTCATCTTAGACCAGCTAGTAGGCTACAGAGTTTAAGGAGAGTTGCGCAAATCTAGCAAGATACTTGAAGGATTTAAGGCCTTTAATTTTTTTTTGGTTAGAAATCATGAGAGTCTTTGTTGTTGAGCAATACGCTTGGATTTGCGCATACCAAGGGGGGCACTATATTTGATGAGGTATCTGATTAGGGAAGAGTATGGTGGAAAGATGACTTATTTTGATCTTGAAGGTATTCCCTTGGAAATTAACTGGGACAGACCAAAGGATTTCCACACTATGGTAGTACATGATAAATGAAAGACATGAGTTGCCCACATAAGTACCCAGGTCCCTTATGACTATATCCGTCTGAAGAGTACCACTTATAACATATTATATGGGAACTACTTTATTGATGAACTTTGCTGTACTTCACCTTTTTGCATTTCGCTTGAGACCATTTTCAGTACACCAGGTATTGTTCATATTCCACCCCTTTATGGAGTAGTTTAGTTGGGGCTATATTAGTTTTCCAAAAGTTATCTTCAGATAACACCTATTCATCGACATATATTCAGTGAAAATCACTTCTGTGATTCACTAAATTTTCCAAGGGGAATGAAACAATTGCCCCGCAGTACAATGGAACCCACAAATAACTAAATCAAACCACCCAACTGGGGGGCTTCACCCCCTCCAAACTATACATATCAACTCTGAGATCACACTACAGTGGGGAAAAAGGCAAAATTGTGTAGTTGTTCAGCTATTTCACTGCCCCTGGAAAATTCAGCGAATAGTGGAAGTGATTTTCGCTGAATGCATGTCAATGAACAGGTGCTCGCTGAAAATAATTTTTGACAAACTAATATAGACCTGTTTAGTCACAGTGGATGAGTGGATAACAGTGCTCAGCTTGCAGTAATCAGCACACTTAGTCAAACACACTTCAAGGATACTTAGCTTGGATGTTTGCAAAATAAATGCCAAACAGGATACGGCCCTGGCATGATCTCTGCAGTACACCGCTAGTTACAACTTCACATTCAGACAGGGTAGCAGGCCTTTCATTATTTGATATTGATTTGTTAGTTGGTCTGCTATCCAGCATAAAATACAGGGGGGTTACATTACGTTCATCTAACTTTTCAATAATACCAGCAATGGAGATAGTGTCAAAAGACATGGACATGTGAAGATAAGCAGTGTACACAAAATGACCATTGTCCACAGTCTTTGTACTCTTTTCAAAGCAGTTTACTGCATTCAGGAGACAGGGCCTACCCTTCATGAAAATAAAGGTTCTTGTGATGGATCCGAGGAGCAGGTGGGGGAGAACATGTTATTCCCAGAAGTTACAAAGGCATCTTGCAGTTGCCCTTTGATCCCTCTAACTAAGCCAGAGGGATGGTGCATTGCTGAGATTCCAGAGAAATTATTTATTTATTGCATTTATTTACCGGGAAGGCTCACTGGGCCAGACAGTGCCCATTTTCAGTGGAGGCCCGGGGAGAAAAGCTCCACAGTGACATCTATAATACATACAATTAGATTAAAGCTCAAATAAACAATACAATACAATACATACCATATGATAAAAAAAAACAGATATCCCAAATAAACAATACCATACATACTTTTGATATTAACAGCATTGATATTAACAGCATATGTAACATATTAATCTGTGTAGGAATTTTTACAGAGAGAGAAAGGAAGGCAGTGCATTTGTGAGTAAATCTGACTACAATGTAGTTGACACAGCAGCTGTGTAAAAAAAAAATAGCAATTGTCAGTACATTTGCACAAGGGGAGAGAAGAGGATAATGTGTGAGGACTAAAGGTGAAGGTATAGGGGGTGGTAAGGAAAGGTGGAAGTAGAAGAAGGGAAGAGAAAGTCAGGTTATGGGTTGTGAGGAGTTAGCGAATGGACATTGCCAGTGGGAGGAGAGGTGATGCTTTAAAGATTTTTTAAAGATGGATGTATTGGTAATGGATCTAAGTGAGAGTGGAAGAGAGTTTCATACCTTGGCAATGAAAAAGGAGTGGAGCCATTGTCCAGTGGAGAGGTTGGGTTTCTCTGCCTGCAAGAGCATTTGATTTTCAGAGCGGAGGTGTCTGTTTGGGTAGTATGGAGTAAATAGTTTGGAAAGGGCAGGGCAGCTGGATGGGTTATGTATTAGTTTATGGGCGGTAGTTAGCTGAATATGTGAAAGGTGGTGGAGTAATTCTAGCCAGCTCAGTGATCGAGGTGAGGTGCAGTGGTGGGTTAAATGGTGTTCATTGATGATAAACTTTGCAATTTTGTTATAGCATGAGTGTAGTTTGGTTTTATGAATTACCTGTATAATGTTTTGTCACAATAAAGCATGCCTAATTTGTGGTGAGCTTTTTTAATATTATCGTGAATATGTATGTCGGAAGTTAGCTGTTCATCTATGGTGACACCCAGAAGTTTAGTACGAGTGACAGAGCGAGAGAGAACCGAGAAAGTGTCTGTTTATGGTGCTGGATTTCTTGGGGGGGGGGGGGGGGTGAATAACACTAGTTTGTTTTTGGTTTTTTTTTTTTAGGATTTAATGCTAGATGGTTGTTAGCCATCCAAATTTCAGTGGAGCTGAGGGCTGCTTGGGTAAGTTTCTGAAGTTCGCGCGGGGAGTTGGCAGTACAGATGATAGCCGAGTCATCTGCGTACTGGATGACTGTTCCTTGAGTGAGACTTAGAATGGAAGTCATTGATGAAAATGTTAAAAAAGTAGAGGACCCAAGACAGTCCCTTGGGGAACACCTGTAGTGGTGTCAAGGAAAGGAGTTTTGCCACTTTGTGGCTTGTTGCCTGTCTGAGAGGTAGTTGGAAAACCAGTGTAGGGTAGAGGGAGAGACACCTATGTTGGATAGTTTTCTAAGAAGAGGGTGGGAGATAGTATCAAAGGCTTTGGACAGATCGAGGAATAAGGAGGAGGCAAGTTTTCTGGCATCACAGGCCCGATTGATAGAGTCACAGAAGGAAATTAGAGCTGTAGTGGTGCTATGTCCTGGTCTAAAACCATGCTGGGTAGGTGATAGATTTGTTATTGTCAGGTAGGTAGTTAAGGAGTTGGCTGTGGATAAATTTTCGTGGATTTTAGAGACAGGAGAAAGAATGGCAATGGGTTGAAAGTTGGAGATGTCTATATTATTTCCTGCTTTGTGGAGTGGGAGGATAAATGCTTTTTTCCAAATGAAAGGAATATAGGAATCTTGGATGGACCTATTAAGGAGTACGCTGACAGAGTATGAAATGGAATTAGCTGCGTTTTGAAGGAATTTTGGAGGCAAGTTGTCAGGGGCATTAGTGGATGGTTTTAACTTCAGAAGCAGTTTCTTTACTATGGCTGTGGGAATAGGAGCTAGACAGACGTTGTGTGTATGGGGTGGGGATTAGTAGCAGGAGGGTTGGGTTGGTTAGAATTAGTTTGTGGGAAGTTGGTAGTGAGATTAGCTATAATGTCAATAAAATAATTGTTGAAAAGTGTGGCAATTTCCATGTTTTTTTTTTTTTTTTTATCTGGGTCTGGACAGGGGTTAGTTTCTGATCCTGGGTGTAGAAGGTTGTTGATGGAGCTCCAGAAATATTTAGGGTTAAGTTTGTGTTGGTTTTGTAAAGTATGATAGTAGACTTGGCACTTTACTTGGCTGCGGAGTTGTTTGAAGGTTATGAGGTCAGAGGGCTTTTTGTGCCTTTGCCAAAGTTTCCAGGCTTTATCCCTGATGGCCATGTTCTGTTTGGTAGCTTTAGAGAGCCATGAGGCATGGATGTTTTTATCTTGTGGGGTGGGGGGGGGGGAGAGAAGAATTGTATGGTTTTCTTCACTACATTAATCATACTACTGAATTTTTGAAGTTTACTATGTCCATGTCACAGAAAGAGATAAGACTTTTTGGATGTACGATCAATGGTTAACCAAATGGGTCAGATAGATACAAATTTATACCAAAAGGGATGTTGGAAAATAGTTATTTGTCCTTTGATAGTATGCACCCCAGATAGTATGTATCCTAATGTAGTAAGAGGCCATTACATGACAGCCTCTAGGCTATGCACACAAGAGGAAGCATTTCATGAAAACACTGATGCATTGAGTCAACATTTTTTGAAAAAGGGGCTATAAGAAAGACCTTCTGATACAGCATAAAGAGAGTGTGGTCAAGGATAGAAAAAACATTGTTGCCCCATATTTCTCTAGACGTGCTTCCAGTCCCCATAAGGATAGGAGTTTGGTCAGTAAACTCAGATTTGGTCTGAAGTACACAAATGATGTAGGCTCTGTTTGTAATATTATATGAAAAAACTGGGGAATACTCACAAGTGACAACAAGACAGCTGAAATAGTTGGGAACAATCCCTCCTTTATGTACAAAAATTGTTCAAACTTGAAAAGACAATTGTGCACAGGGAATTGTAATACTCTGTCAAGTAACTTGCTATCTGCCAGACTTGGTGCATACAGTTGCAGGCATTGCAGAGCCTGTCCATATATTTCACAGGAAATATATTTCACACGAACAAGTGTTTAAACCTATATGGATGAAATATATTTTAGTCCCAGATTCTATGCAGACTGTAGTACAGAAAATGTGATTTACTTAGCCACATGCAAGTCCTGCATAGGATTCTAAGTTGGTAAGACCAATAAGAGATTAAAAGATAGAATTTTTAGTCATTCTTATGAGATTAGGACTTGCAATACGAACAATGCACTAGCTAAACATATTAAAGAAAATGCTGGACATGAGTTTGTTTTTAGAGTACTACAAATAGTTCATGTGGGTCACGGGGGGGGGTGATCTCACTAACTACACTGAAACAGTAGAACTTAAACGGATCTTGACACTACAAGCTGATAAACATCCTGGTATTAATGCTTGTGTCTCTTTAAAACCTGTACTGAAAGGGAGGGAATTGGTTTAATGAAGTGATGAATTAACATAGCTGATTGGACATTAACTGTTTTTAAAATGAGTTGTGACTTTGTGTTTTTATGACCTAAAGAAGCATTGGTTTTACAACGTGAAAGCACTTATCTGGTCCATTTTTACAAATCAATACTTTCACTGTGTGAAGCTGTGGTGTTCCTGCCAATTTGTATGCCTTTAAAACCTAATGAAGTACAAAGGGCATGAACAAATGATGTGTAGCCCAGGTAAGACTGAAAATGAATCCCTGTCACAGATGTGAGCTCTGAAATTGCAGGTTTCGCAACTCAAAAAAAAAAAATTTTAATCAATTTAAAAAATAATGAATTTCAAAACTTGTTGTTACACCAGTGAAGTGTTTTAACAGGGAGTGGGCATCAGCTCTCTCACCACAGCTTGACATGTGGGGCAGCGCCCATCCATACCTAAGCTATTCGTGTGTGCATCTGCATATAACAATAAATGTATGCGTATGTGTATGTATACATAAAAGCAAAAATCCTTGTACTGAGGCACAGTAGTTTTCTAGAAAGAGCTCATGTATTTGTTTTTCAATAAAAAAAGTTTGATTTCTAAACAATTTATAACTGACTGATTACTCTGAAGTCTCAACTAAGCTTGTCTACAGTGCAGTTATTTTTTCCTGACTTTTTAGGATTCGCAGCCAGCAGCTTTTTTGCTCACAAGTACCAGTTTTCCCTGTAGTTTATTGTTTCTCCTTATGGGAGGGAGAAGTCTTAACCCAAGGATCTGTGCATTTCTTTACTGTGGTCTATATGTATGTTATACATACACACACACACCCACATATTTCTCTCTCTCTCTCTCTCTCTCTCTCTTCACACACACACACGCACATATATATATATATATATATATATATATATACATATATATATACACATATATGTGTGTGTGTGTCAGTACAAATACACACACACACACACACACACACACACACACACACACTTATACTGAGTCCATGTCAAAAGCAGTATAGTGAATGAACAATGTTGAAATGTCAAAATGCTGAAATATTAAAACGTGTAGAGAGCTGGCTTTGCCCCCCCCCCCCCCATATTAGCACTCAGTTCAGAGTTTCACTGACAAGTGTGTAATATTGTTTGTTGACAGGCTGTGTACTGGCACACTGTACTTGTGTAGGACATGTATGCTTTCAGCAGGTATTTTGAGTTAAATATTGTAGTTTCAGCATTTTGACATTTCAGGATGTTGCATTCAGTATTAGGGCTTTCAGTGTATTACTAATGAATAAGATGTCATGTACCCTATAAACACACATGCTAACTCTGACACCACTGTGCCTCAGAGGAAGGGTAATACTCCAAGTTATTAAAACCTCAGATGTGGCATACTGCTCCATTAGCACCTATATTTCTCTTCTTCCAAAATTTGCAATTATAATATTCGAAATTTCATGGGGAGCCCCACTTCAAAATCATCTTGACATGGCAAGTACCAGCATGAGTCTTACTCAGGCAACAAATTCCTTCCTCACCAAACTTTGAACTTTTCTAAACAATACACTAATCCCTCACTTGACTGTTAAATGGATTTTGGCAGCTACCCAGGCTGTGCAGAAAATGAAAGTTGAGTGATCCATACTCATTTATTGATCTGCAACACTTCAGGGAAATGGGTACTGGTGTTTGGACATGCTCGTGTAGAGAAGAGGGTACAGCTAAAGAGCTCATGACTGCCTTCAATGAATGAATTGTGTATGCCTCTCTGTCACAGGAAAGGAGACTGTTTATTTCTGGTACCTCTTTCTTTAATCTGATGCTTGTTGTCCCACAAAACCCTTAGTCTACTGCACAGCAGAAGACATGAGTGAGTACAAGGAGGGAAAGACAAACTTTGAACAGGGTATTCATGTGCAAATATAGCACATATCAACCTCACTGACAAAGGTTCTGAGAAAGTGAGTAAACACTTATACTGGCATAAACATGACAATGAAATGTAGAATAGAACAATCACCAAGACTTAAATCAAAGTTAAATATAACGACTTCTGCTTTCCTAGAAAGAATACCGTAATGCTATTATGTGAACCATTTGAAGAAATTACAGGCATAAATGAACCAATCATTTATGAAAGAAAGTTGTGAAATGCATAAGCTGATGTTTCTCCTTGCGAAGAGTTGAAAACTCAGTCATGGTGTCATGGAATCAGGTGACAGGTGGCCAATTAGAGGGGGAACATCTTCAAGAACTTTCCTTAAAATAAGGTTAGACATTCCATGCAATGCTGCTTGGTCAAACAGACAGTAAATCTGACATTAGAAAAGCAAAAATTAGTGGTGTTATAAAAAAGACACATACTCCCAGTGGCTTGGGATGGTGACCTGAATAATGGCAATCTAACTTCTCCACCTCCTCAACAGCATCCATCTCTTCATCACTGGACAATCTGCTGGACAGCTCACCCACAGAAGGCAATGGCGTTTCTGCTATAAATGGATTGTTTGTAGGACCAATGCAGTGTGCTGTACCTGCAGGAGGCTGCCTATGGAGAATAAAATTAATAAAATTAATTTAAAATTTGTCTCCACAATGGGCCCATTTACATTTATACATCTGGCGGGAATGCATACTGCAACAATGATTGAAAACTACACACACCACCTACACTATGTTGTACTAACCATGCTCTGAGAAATGAGTTTATGATCTACTAGTAGTATCTGCAAACAATATTAAATTATACTTTTGATCACAAAAACTGCTTAGACATTAACTACATCTAATTAAGCCTGTAATTTTCTTCACAAACTTCAGGTATGTTGTAGTAGTTTAAATCTACGCAGTTTAAGGACCAAAGGATGACCACAGTATGAATATGCAAACTATATACTTACAGCTTACTGGGTCTGTGCCGGACATGCTAAGCACCTTGCTGTCACTTCTCAACAGATACGATAATGCAGGGTGGGTAACTCATACCACTTACTATGCCAATTTCTAGATAGCTGGAAAAAAACTCATCACAGTGATATGATGGCTACAAGAAGAGGGGTACACTGTTTCTGTTCACATTTGAACTCAACTACATCAACATCAAAAAACTGGAGAGGAGAAAAAAGGTAAATCGATGAACGAGACGTGTCACAGCCCTTACACAGTTCAAAATCATTCAAGCCTTGAACTTCTCCGTGCCTAATTTACATTCCAAATCACTCCATAAATTGCTTACATGACACCTCTATGCATCATAACACACCAGGTTCTTGAGCTTATGTTCCAGTACTGTCACTGCAGTGCAACATTAGGTGGGTGTGGCTGCACTCCTGATGTGCCATCCTTGAGATGAAATATTAACCTGAGATTTGTCTGTCACAGCTGTGGTAGCAGCTTAGGTATATGTTAAGGATCTTAAGACATTCTGAAAAAGGGGGGGGGGGGGTCGCAATCAAAACCAAAAGGAAGTGTGGTAATCTGTGAAGAAATACAGTACATGCAGCTGATTCACACTGCAGATGGCAAAGATGTTGTGAATGAAGCTGCTTCTCACACAAACTCATGCACACCCAGGTCAGGGGACAGGAGCTGCAGTGTCATGTGATAACCAGTGTGACAAATGAATTACTTCCTGTTACAGAATGGACATCTAGTGTGATTGTCTAACAGGAAGTAATTCAGTTCAATGTACAGAATGTCTTCAGAGTTAAGGAATTTTATTTTAACAGGGCACTTTTAATTTGTTGGGCAGAACAGTTACTTGGCAGAGACAGGAATGCTGACCCAGCAGGAAATGAAATGTATGCACTAGGGAGTGGACACAACTAAACCAAACAGAGAGGGGAATTTAGACATGAAGTTGGGACCAGCTATCTATCTATTAACACTAACCTGTAACAGGACACCCCCCTCCACTTTATCAGCAACTAATGTGGTCAACTCTCATCAAAAATGACTGAACATTAGCTGATCTCGCTGTTTTGTTCTCTCATATGTGTATAACCTAATGACTACTCGGGCTTTTATAATAATAGCCATATATCCCAAATGTAACCCATAAGTTTTTTTAGCCTTGCAGATCAATTTAAGGGGTATATATAACCTAGGACAAGACTGAGAGTACCTCTGTCAATTAGAGACATGGGTGCTAGACCTGGGGTGAATTTCTGATTTCTCATCCAGGTTATGCTTGTATAGTGTTAGGGAAGAACTCTGCCTCACAGGGATGGGAAGCATATTCCAGAGGAAGGGAATTCTCCAAGAAATATTCCTGTCCCTCCAAGGTCCAAGTCCCTAGATTGAGTAGTTCTGATGCTACTGGTTTAGTGGATGTGCAAAAGATCCATCAGAGAGGGAGTCAAGGATTCCTTGTATGTAAAGCACAGATCGCCTTTCAACAGTCTGTAGGAAACAGATTATAGCGATATGGTTTTGATGTGATCTGCACAGGTCATGTTGTTTACACCCTGTACTCTTTTTGTGAGGAACCCCTCTGGACATTTCAGTTGCTGCCTTTGTCAGTTCAAGAGGTACTTACTCAATCATGGGTTTGATGAAGGCCAAATACAGAGGGACAATGACTTTCTTGGACCTAGATGCCATGTCCTTGCTTACAAGTTGAGAAACAAAGAATGACTTCCTTACTACCTTAGACACATGCTGGTTGAAAGCCAGGTTACTATCCACATAGATACACAAATCCATGACTACTGGGTTCACTCTTAGGGTTGTTTGTATCATGAGGTAGTTTCCTACGGTGTTGTTTGTATCATGAGGTAGTTTCCTACGGTGGACTACTTCCTAAATGGTAGTGTTGTGCATTTCTTGGCATTGAGTTTTACGCTGTGGCTTTGACACCAGACATTTGTCTGTTAGTCCATCCTGTAGGATGTTAATGTCTTTCTTCCTTTTTTTTTTTTTTAAATGATGTTAATACCTTGGGGGGATTCTATAACTACTCAACTTGTTTTTTAAATGATGTTAATACCTTGGGGGGATTCTATAACTACTCTTAACTTGCAGTCATCTGCACACTTGGTTAGCCAGAGGCCTTTGGCATTGGCATCCAAAAAAGTAAATGCTAAATAGTAGTGGGCCCAGCATAAAGTCCTGAGGCACTCTGCTAGTGACCGGTCTCATTCTGGATGTGGTTTCTCTTAGCCTAACTTCCTCGGTCCTAGATGAGCGCCATCTGACTATCCAGTGCATAACATAGGGGCTAATACCTAATTCTGAGAGTTTGTTTACAATGCCTGACAGGAGTTTAGTATAAAGTGCCTTAGCCAGGTCAAGGCAAGCAGTATGCACTGTCTTGCTCTCATCCATTAGCAAAGTCCACCATGCTGAGTAGGCATGATCTACGTCTGACAGTGCCACACTAGGTTGGATCTAATGTATGAAAGTTTGCTGTGTTATTATTAATCATATCCATGACAATTCTTTCTATAGTTCTGCATACAAGTCTAGTCAGACTTATGGGTCCATAGTTCCCAGGGTCCATCGATGGAACACCCTTGTGCAGAGGAATAACTGCTACAGTCCCCCATTCACATGGCACAAAGCCTGTCTGGAGGCTATGGTTAAATAGTGACTGTGTGTGTCCAGACAGGTCATACCTCAGGCTATTTAAGACTCATACTATGATATTATTGGAACCCATTGATGCAACACTCTTAGCCTTAGACAGCACATTTAGGACCTGTTTTCTAGTGACAGTTGGGGGGGGAGCATATTTAATGGTATTATCTGGGGGGAGAGGGGGGGTAAAACTGGAGCTAAATTTGTTGGCCAGCAGATTTGTTACATCTTCCAGCTCCATGTAAGTGGCTCCATTAAGAATTAGTTCTGCACACTGTTATGTACCTCCTCTGAGATTTTGGACATGGCTAAATAAATTCTTGTGGCTGTCCTTAGCCTGGGAGGCTACCTATACCTTAAAATTGGCTTTGGTAGACTTAATTTTCCCTCTTAGCTATTTATTTAGCCTGATGAGAGAGTTTTTATCCTGATGGGAGTTGTACTTCTTAATTTTAGCTATGATTTGGAGATCTTAAACAGGACTGACCTGTGAGCAGTAACAAACCTTTTGCATGGACACAGAGAAAAACAGACAGCATTTCCAGGGCTACAATGAGATCGTTCTTTACAGCTCCTGTGTTTCTTCCCCCAAGGACCAATTAATTTATAAGTTAGAATTACACAATTTCAAGTCATTCTTTTGGGTACAGCCAAGCGTAGGCCTTAGAGTTGCAGAAAGTTGTTTATCTGAAGCTGTCCAGCCATTTTTATTTGGATTTCTCTGTGTAAGAGTGCATATTCCCTGCATATTTTGTTAATCAAGGAGTTCTGAATAATTTAAGTAAAATATTTCATTACTTCACTAAAGGTTTGTGGCTTGATACTGAAGAAGCAAGAACAGGACAGTGATACTGTGGTAATATTTCCATCCCATCCAGTGAAAACAGTGGCCAGCAGCCTTTTCCTTAGCTGTGTGATGTGCGGGTTATCTGAGCACGGCCCAAAGCAGTACTGCTCACTTGTCCTTCACTCAAGGCTGAATCCCTGAGAACAAGAAAATGCAGCAATACTTACATGAATCTGAAGATTTGTAAAGTAAAATTTACATCTAAGTTAACATCTTTTTAGCTTAATTGACTTCTTGATATCCAAGTTATTTTATTATTCCACTCTATACTATATACTGCAGAAGCATGTCTGCCTTCCAAATTTTTACCTACAAAATATTAAACATCAATCTATCCTCATCCTTTAACCCTTAGAAAACCAAACAAGCACTCCACAACATTACTTTCCATAGTTAGATTCTGTAACTCAGTACAGTGCAAGTCTTTCCACATAACTCTCAAAAATCACTCAGCCTTTTTAATTAAAAAAAAATATAACACTGACCATAATTTTCTTTCTTTTACTGTGTCATTTATATTGGTTCCCCAAAACTCCCCAATCCTTAGTAAAAATAGTCTCCATAATTTCAACTTGGGTTCTTTACTTTCTCTTACAGCTGCATTTACATTAACATCACAACTAGACTTTCCTAAACTTTTCACATATTATGTTACCCTTTCCACAAATATTCTCATTTGATTTACTAAAAGCCTCACAAAACATTCTATATTTCTCATACAACATCCATTTTAAATTAGAATATTCTGACTCCAAATGTAATGATTCATAATGAACCACTGGATTTATCTTATTAAAACCTACACTTTCATCTCTTTTCTATATAAGACACCTCATTATGGGATTAAGCCTCTAGCCCCAAAACAGCTGAAATGAACACTTAAAATGATAATTTTCTTTTGTTTTTTCTCTCTCTCATTCTTCAGGACAAGAATACACCTCTGCCAGACAAACCTCTATTCTTAACAAAACTGACTTTATAAGATAAAAATATTCTTATCTGGCATAGAAAATTATTCCACAACCTAACATCACCTTTCATTCTGTCAATTCTTTTTTCTACATTGCCTCTTAAAAATGTAATCACAAACAGAATATCTAATCTTCTTCTTCTTTCGGATTTTTCCCGGTTAGGGGTTGCCACAACGGATCCCCTGTCTGCTCATGATTGGCAGCAGAGTTTTACGGTGTCATGTTGCCAGCTGGGTGCCCAACCTTCCACAGAAGGCACACACACGCACTCACTCAAGCCTAGGGCCAATTTAGAGTGTCCAATCCACCTACAGCATGTTTTTGGGATGTGGGAGGAAACCCACGCGACCACAGGGAGGACATGCAGACTCCACGCAGAAGGCACCCCAGCCCAGGATCGAACCGGAGAACCTCTTACTGTAAGACAATGGTAACCGCTGCACCACCATGGCACCACAAACAGAATATCTAATACTTGTAATAATTCTTTGGGAAAATATACCATTGCTTGCCTTCTTTTAATATTTATAACCTTATATCTAGTCCTATTCAGCCTTAACCCATCTTTCTTCCTGTGACCTTCCACAACATCAGTAATAAAGGGAAATTTTTGTATCTTTTACTTTAATGACTATATCATTCTGTAAGCTTTAACAATAAGAACCATAACACCTTCACAATATTACCATTGTCACTTATATTTGTTCCCTAACTCTGTTCCCATCAAAAGCACAGCATTAATCACTAAATTGATAAAAAACGAGTGGACATCCTCTTTTACTTGTCTTCCATCCCTTTCTTTTCCAGCTGGAATATCATCAATTTCCTAAGTTATTCTTTACACAGGTTTAAAATGCCATTCTTGCCCTACTTAGTACATTTTGGAACACAGTATTTGTAATGTGACATTTTCTCCACAAACTGTACACCTTTTCAAGGAACAAACCTTGACCAAGTACCCCAAATCCTCACACTGACAGTAGCTCTCCAGCATAAAAAGCCAATGTATGTTTTTCTTTTTACAAATACATTTGGTACATGGATTACTAAACTGTTTTTAGTCCATAACAAAACAATCCCCACTAGTCCTCAGTCCATAACTCTAATATGCACTTTTTAATCACAGACTCACAACACCTTTAAGTTCTAAGAAGCGTTTAATAACAGAAAGTCACAGCAGCCTTAGGAAGTTCACTATAACTTTCTTTAAAAGATCCATTCTTTCAAAGCAGGTATCATAAAGCATTTCCTCCTAGATGACGCAAAGAACACACTTCACAAACCTGCACTCCAAATCTCAAATTACAGTGCTCCAGAAAAATATGTGAACCCAAAGTTCAAATTATGGTTTTCCAGAAAAATACCTGCCTGGAAATTCTACATTTTTCCTAATCTGAATCTCAGTGATCACCTTTGTTCAGATAACCCTGTTCTTATTCCACTTTCCACCATAACAGCAAATGTCTCTCTCTCTTATTATCTTTTAACTTCCACTTGCACTATAATTCCTGAATCAAAACTTTACAGCAGCCTCTTTCCGCAACGTCTAGCAGGTCAGTTTCACCTTTCACATGCACAACAGTAGTATCCAAGTCTGCATGCACTTCCAAGAGCTGCAGAAGGATCAGGCACTTGTTTTGGTATTGACGATTCTCAACAGACTTCATCAAATCACCACAAACATTTATTTTTGTTTCAGAAAAAATACATAATTTCTGTATATGAAGATGGAATAAATCAATGCAATTAACAAAATGCAGTTTAGTGCAGCACAACAACGGTCGGTGAACAATGGCAAGTAAATATGTTAAGTGCAGTTACTTAGGGGTATTTCACAATTACAGGCCTATGAAAAAAATGCCAAGCAGAGACAGACTTAACACAGCACAGCCCTTTTACTAGACGACCAACTATCTAAGACGCAGAAATAATTGCATTTACATAACAATCCTGAAATCAACTCCTAAGTATATTTTATGGAATACTGAAATTCACAAGCAGCTCAAGATTTCACAGAGAAAAACAGAATTATAAAATGACCAACAGGGAACAGTGACATAACTAAGTTCATGTATAATACAGGAGGCACTATTTCCTGCATGGTCCAGTGGTCATCAGCTCTAGTTCAATCAGAAACCACCAATGATTTCCAATGGATGGAATCATCTCCAAGATTTAAAATGAGTTTTCCCTTGTTCTGCAAACACAAATAAGTGCTTGGCAACCAAACCTACCCTTCAAGGAAATGCCAGTCATGAACTAGGACTACTGGATGACCCTGACAGCTACTTCTTGCATGTATAACTTATTTTTACTAAGAGATCTGGCATCTCAAGTTAACACTCTGCTTAAGAGGTATAAAGGACAATTCTTTACTACACTACACATCACCACCCCTCTTCTTTATGGGTAGGGGGATATGGTTCAATTCTCCCAACAGACATAATGTACAGTGGAATTCATTCAACAGTCCTTTAAATAGCTGTAGGATGCAGCTCATTACCTACGTTATCACAGCATTTTAAACTGATGAAACTAAACTGTAATGTTTTACAATGGCTGTAGCTTAACATCAGCAAGACTGTCAGCAATATTTTAAATGAAATTTTCCCCAAAGCATTTTTCATGTATGTATGAACATATCTGCACTATTTTCACTAATCTTGGATGGCAAAAAAACATAATCTGTCTCAAACAACTTAGTTTAAGAGAAGGCATTTATTTCTAAACAGCAGCTGTACTTATTCAAAACTTTCATATGACTATTAAAACTCACTCAAGCCTTAAAAGCTTTTCTTGTATATTTCCACTTTACAACCATAAATCTTTAAACTATCCAGAACATTTTTGGGGTCTGGCTTGTTTAATCAAGTTACTTACCAGCTAATAATAGACAGTATTAGAAAGGGCAAGGAGTTATTAACAAAATGAAACTAAGTCTGTGGGTCTAGGATGTCCTGCAGTGAAGAAATTGTTACTTATTATTCATATTTTTATAACTGAGAGACTTGTATTTTATTGAGGTATATGGTATGAAATATCAATGTGATAAGACAATTCACTGCAAATGCTGGTTTATATTACATTATTCTGGAAATATTGCTAGTGTTTGTTAGAAATAAAAACATGCAGTATTTCCAAATTTACTTAATACTTAAAAAAAGTGACTTAAAACTGTTGAATGATATTAGGTGAAACCTTAAACATTGAAGAAAACATTCTAGTATCGGCACTGTAAGTTGCACATGTTGAGAGATGTCTAGTACTATTTCTATTGCTAATCATACAGCTAAACATACGTTTTCATATTTATATAAATACCTCAATAAACATGCACTTACAGATAAATTTGTTGTCGTGAAAGCTTAATGTTTGATTAACAAGAATGTTCTAACAATACGTCTAGGTTTTCAAGTTTTCAAGGTATGAAAATTTGTTTGTAAAAATTTAGAAAAATATAATTTGGGGTTTGTGTGTATTATAGTACATTACAATATTTGTGAAACAATATGTCTTACTGATAACATTGCTATTTGTACACATACAACAGACAAATGTAAACATTTAGTGAACAATAAAAAATATCTTACGCTTTTTAAGTTTATTTTTCAGAAAATGTTCGAGAATGCAAGACGTGTATAGGCTGATAGAGGTATGACATTCCATAGCACATAGGTGTTAATGAGTTAAGAAAGAAAGACATTGCTAGCTTTAAAATTTCAGTGACTGATCAAAAAAATTTTATTATTTAAGTAGATCTGTCCACAGCATTTATGGATATTCTGGGTGTAAATGTTTGTCTGACAAGTAACAGTTCACTGGAGCTGTCACCTTTTGGTTCAGTCTAAGAATACGATATACATTCAGAACTCTCTCTTGTTCACTAACACCACTGCTAATATCATGCCAGGGGTTCAGAAAAGCCCTGTGCTTGGTAAGTATGCAGTGTGCTCTTCATATAATCCGGTTCTTGTCACAGCTGTGAGATAAGCTGTAAAAGTCGCTGGACCAGTTGCCATTTGGCCAGATGTTACAAATGTTACAGTTACACCTGGCAACCATTTTCTCCTGTCTTGAACTTCAAAACCAGAATACCTTATATCTTTACTGAACGTTTGGCCCAAACTTCAAATACCAGCACAGAACTGCTCTGTAATGCCTTATTCCAATTAATGGACTTTGCGGAGGACACCAAGACAAATTCTAATACTGATGGTTACATACAGTTTGGGCCTAATGTTTAAACACATCTGCAGAACATGAAAAAAGAAGACTAAATCCCAAGAGCAGTTAATGTGAAATTTCAAGTTCTGCAACACCCCTTTTTAAAGCTACAATGTTGCCCACATCATCTTTCATTTATGCATGTCCAACTGAACCAAAAAAGCAAAAATTTGACAGGAACCACCAAATTCACTTCCATTTTCTGAGTGGTCACAAACAACGAAGTAGGGGTAAATGGCAACAGTAAGGAAGCCATAGTCCTTTGGGGGAACAGTGGTTGAACCCCTAACTCTCCCACCTTTAAGAATAGTTGCTCCAAATGATGTTCTCATCACAGATGCACAGTAAAGGCTGTAACACTTAGCAAATGGATGCAATGAAGACCAAGTAGCTGCTGCTGCTATTTCACAAACTGGAAGGTGACGCAGTAAAGCTGCATACATAGCTTGAGCCATAACTTAATGAGCCATTGGTGGAATGGTCAGACATTTGCCTGCTGCTGTGTAACAAAAGGAAATACAGACAGAAATCAATTTCTTCAATGTAATCTTAGTAATTTTTTAACATAGTCTGGCCAGTGAAAAACTGACAAGAGTTGTTCATTTTTCCTGAATCCAAACAGGAACTTAGTTGCCTGTGTACATCCAGACAATGTAACAGGTACTCTCCTTTGTTAGCATAATCAGAAAAGAATACCTGAAGATGAATGCACTGGTTTAATTTATTCTAAGGGGCTACTTTCGGCATAAAGGATAGATTTGTCCTAAGGGATACCCATTCCTGATGAAAGACAATATTTGGAACATAAAGCATGAAACTTGGAAATTCTTCTGGTTGAAGTAATGGCTGCCAACAGGGCAATTTTTCAAGACAATAGCTTGAGTTCAGTTGAACTTGCTAGTTCAAAAGAAGGCATTACAAAAACATTTAAGCACAAAGTTAGGATCTCATATCTAGGCTGGCTGACTATTGGAAGTCTGGGGTGGAAAACACCTTTAATCATGGTCATATAGGACCTGTGAAAAGCCAAGGAATGGGCTGGAAAACTTTTATGATAAGAAGAAATTGATGCTAGATGTACTTTGAAGACTTTCTCCTTGATTGTGCAACTTACTTATTTTCATTTGATTTCTGTGGAAGTCCGACTGAGTAGGAGCCTATTTTCAGTGTTGACTCGCTGAGAATTACAAAACATTTTAAGAACAATCATTTTATAGTCTTTAAAAATAATACAAAAACAAAGACAGTTAAATAATTATACTAATTATACATATGAAAACACTGGTTAAGAATAGATACAAGTTATCTGATAATGACTTAATAGAAATTTTAACCAGTTTATAGAGAAATTAAAGGTAATTTAGTATAATACAAACAGAAATTGCAATTGGGGTTGGGAGGGTGGCTTAATGGTTAAGGTGTTTGCCTTACAAACACAAGGTGCAGGGTTTGAGTCTCACAAGGGATAATTGGCTAGGCTTAAAATGGCTCGCAAGGGCAGTTAGCTTAGTACTAAACTATGAACCTATGAAGTGAAAGAAAAGCAGTCTTATGGCATTTGTGGAGAGAAACTGGAAGAGGTAAGGAAGTGAGTGAAGAAGGGAGATAAGGAGATGTAAGGTATGAACAGGTATTTGTTCACATTTAGGGATATAGTTTATCCTGGTGTTGCGCAAGAACAGAGCTAGGTTTTGGCTAGGAAATATTTCAGAATGGTTTTGAAGGATAGAAGGGAGGGTATTGACCTAATAGATAAAGATAAGAGGAGTTCCAGGCCTTAGCAACACAGTACAAGTACAGACATTGCCCAGCAGATTTGATAGGTTTGTGGACAGGCAAGAGTTTTTGGTCACTGGATCATAATGAATGACTGGGAATATAGTTGTGTAGAATGTTATTTAGTTCATAGGTTCAAAGGAGATTACTAGGTTAATAGCTCAAGAGCTCTTAGAAGCCTAGTTTACTCAGATTTTACCCAATTTTCTATCCCTAGGGGAAAGATAACAAGGGTCAGCAAGCAGGGTTTTGAAAATTTTTACAGACTGCCTCTGTCCATAAAGGACATGGACACCACCCCAGGAGTGAAGTTGCAATCTCCCATCCATTGGTCTAAGTTGCGTTTGAAGATGGTTAGGGAAGGGCTCTGCTTCATGTGATAGGAAGCTTATGTCAGAGGTGTGGCAATCTCTGGGACTCGTATCTGTCTCTCCAGCAAGATCTATTCATGTCAGAGATCAGGTTTAGATCTTTGTAGCAGGACCCTCATGCAGGTAGTTTTGTGAATATGCAACATTTCCATCAGGGCTGGGTCAGAGACTGCCTTGTAAATCAGGCACAGACAGCAATCAGTTGTTGTTGTTGTCTTTCGGCTTTACCCAGGTAGGGGTCGCCACAGTGGAACTCTGGTCCGCTAATGATTGGCAGTAGATTTTCACGAACGCCGAGGTGCCAGCTCGACGCTCAACCTTCAACAAAGGCACGCCCATTTATACATGTCTTTTGAACGCCCACTCAACCATGGGGAGGACATGCAGACTCCACACAGAAGGCACTCCCCACACTCCAGCCGAGAATCGAACGGGAGAACCTCTTGTTGTGAGGCAACAATGTTACCGCTGCACCACCGCGGCAGTCTACAGACAGTAATCAGTAAGAAACTAAAAGTGACAAGGCTTTTAATTGGTTCACACATGACAAGTTAGTTATACCCTGTATTTTTTGGTGAGAAACCTGTGAGGATGCTCCAGCTGTTGCAGGTGCCTGGTGAGGTACATGCTAAAGGGTGCATTGTACTCGACTACTGGTCTGATGAGGGACAAGTACAGTAGTACTATGATATCCTTAGATCTGGATGGCATACCCTTACATACAAGCTGAGCCACATAGTAGGATTTCCTCACCACCGTGGACACATGGTGGTCAAAGTTCAGATTATTATCTGAGCACCTAGATCTCTCACTACTGGGTCCTCTCTTTGGAGGGAGTACTATCAATACTGTAATTTGCAGGGGTATTTAATTTCCCAAGGGGTATGCACTTATTCACGTTTAGTTTGAGGCCATGGCTCTGACACCAATCATTAGTCTGTGCCAGACCACTCTGTAGGGTATCAACATCATTTGGGGAGTTAATGATTGCCCCCAGCTCGCAGTCATCAACAAACTTGGTTAGCCAAAGGCCATCTACATTTGCCTTGACATCTGAGAAGTATATCCCAAACAGGAGGGGACCTCAGCACTGAGCCCTATGGTACTCCACTGGTGACTGGCCTCTTGCTGGATGTGGATTCCTCCATCCTAACAACATGTGTCCTATCTGTGAGGCATTTGGCTATCCATCTGGTGAGTTATATGTTTATGCCTAATTTTTGTGAGTTTATCTATAATACCTGAATGGTGTATTTTGACAAATGCCTTGGCCAGGTCAAGGTGGGCAGTATGTACTGTCTTACCCTTAGCCATGACATTGCTGATCTTTTCAAAGAAGTCTACCAAATTGGGCAGGCAGGACCTGCCCTTGAAGACGAACTGGGTTTGGTCGAGAGTCTGGAGATTTCCTATGTCATTGTTAATCAGGTCCATTATTATCCTTTCCAAGGCCTTGCATATGAGGCTAGTCAGACTTATGGGTCGGTAGTTTCCTGGGTCTGTTATGGTCCCCCTTTGTACAGAGGAATGACTGTTGTTGCCCTTCACTCTACTGTAACAAAGTCTGTTTGGAGACTGAGGTTAAATAGAGATTCGAGTGGGTCTGCTAAGTCATGTTTCAAGATATTTCATAGGCTCCCTGGCAGTCTGTCATGGCCCATTGATGCTGTGTTTCTAGCTTTAAAGAGCACAGTGACGACATGTTATTTTGTGACAACAGGCAAAGGAATGTTGGGGGATATTTCATGGGGAGTGACCACAGGTGATGAGGGGGTGAACTTTGATCTGAATTTATGGGCCAGTCCATTTGCTATTTCTTCTGGCTGAGTATAGGTAGTGCCATCCTTCAGCCAACTCCGCACATTGTTGAGTGATTCCCTTAAGATTTTGGACATAACTAAAACAAACTTTATGGTTAGCCTTTGCTTGGGAAGCTACTTTAGTCTTGTATTTTGCTTTTGAAGACTTGACTAGTTCCCTGTTTGCCTGTTGACTAATATGGTATTTTTTTCTTTGTTGTGCACCCTCCTACTTATTTCTAGACAGAAATGTATTCCTTCTGTTGTACAGTCTACTTATTCCAGGGGTCCAGCAGGGTGACTTGTTTTTCCAGCTAGCTCTGGGTTTAGTTCAGTCAGGTACTGAAGTACCTATGCAGTTGTTTAAGTGGTTGTTGAGTGTATTTGTGTATACCTTTCCATAGGTCACCATGTTTTTGGGGTTGGGACAGCTTCAAAATTACATATGCTATCACTTAATAGATGGTAATTTGCCCTGGAGAAATTCTTTAGGGTTTTAGAGTTTGATGGGGGGTTCCAACATTGCATTTATTTCCATGGAGAATGATTTATGATCTGATCTTACCAGTGAAGACATTACACTTGGGGTGGGGGGGGGTAAAACACTCTCCCAAGACTGTGAATACTATATGTCAAGGTTATTTGAGCCCTTAGTGGGAGGGCAAACCAGCTGTTCTAGAGTATTTGCACTGACAAACTCCAGGAATCTCTGAGCCTGCATGTTAGAGGTCGTGTATGTTTCCCAGTTTATGGAGGGATAGTTAAAATCGCCCATAAGTAGTGTGTTAGGCTGAATGGTAAGTGATTCTAGTAACTTCAGGTATACAGAGTGGTTTTCATGGTTGGAGACCTGTAGCTAGCGATGATATGGTGGGGGACTTTGTCTATGGTCAGCTGGAGATGCAGCAAGTCAAGCGAGTTATCCTGCTTGAGCAATCTAGAGGAGTGATTATTTTTTTATGTAAATGGAAACACCACCTCCTTTTACTTTTTCTTTTTCAGAGGGTGATCTGAATGTGTGATAGGCATTGTACCCTTGCACTGCTGGGGCGCTTTCAGCAGCCTTGAACTATGTCTCTGTAACTGCATAGATGTCAGCATTCTCCAGGGCAAGCAGGGCTTCCAGGGAGTGCAGTTTCTTGTTACGACTCATAGCACTGAGGAGTAGCACCGTCAGCTTAGCATTAGATGAATTTGTTATGTTGGGGGGGTCTGTTGGTTTGGCAATGTCTAAAAAGGACACAACAGAGGTGGCTAATGCCTTGGCCAATATTCAAAAGCCTAACGGAGACAGGTCCACACCATCTCTGGCAAAGCAGTGTGGTCTATCAATCATGGCGTTCCAGGCTGACAAATACTGGAGTCCCTTGGAATGACACCAGTAGCTAACCAGTTATTCAAGTCAATCATTTTCTGTTTGCATTGTGGTATCATTCTTGGTGAGGGCAGAATGTTGCTCAACGTGTGTCTCATACCAGCCTATGACACTTATTCAGAGAGATCCTTCATGTCTCTCTCTACATATAGTCTAGGGAGGCAAGTCTCAGGTCATTCACGCCCACATGTACTATGATTGAGTCATACTGTTACTTATGGTTGAATGACTTGAGTGTCTGCATGATCTGGTGAATGCTCTGACAGGCAACCGAGTCTAACCCTCTCTTTATCTAACCTAGTGAAAGTGGCGTCCGTTTGTCTCAAGATGGAGTCTCCTATGACCAAGATGTTTGAATGTGGGGTGTTTTGCCTTAGGGGCTTCATTGTGGAGACACTGTGCTGTGTATTTTTGTGTGTATAGGTTGGTGTTGACTTGGTTTTGTTTGCATGTGGTTTTTGAGGGCAGTGTATGGGAAGCCTCTGAGTTTTTGGTAAGTTACTTGTTAGTACCTTTGTATATGTGGGTTTATGAGTCGAGACCTTATTTAGTGAGGGGAATAATGAACATGTGCTGGCAACCTGTTTGTCATCTGATTTGTCAGAATGTGAGGGTCGTGTCTCAATTTTTGTAGTGCAACTACATCTCTCACATACTGTTTGTTTCAGGATTTAGTGGTCATCAGTATACATGAGACAACTGCTACAGTGACTCAGGATGCCCATGTCCACCAGGCTGGCCAGAGAGATAGCATAAAAGTGTCTATCCATGGTTTCAGTTTTTTTACTGTGGGTTTAACCAAGGAGAAGAGTGGGGAGATTAACTAGATTGGGATGATAGCACACAGATGAGGCATGGCTGCTACACTGTATGTGAACTCCAGCTATCCAACTAGGCAATGATGACCTGTGGACAACTCAGATACTCCTAGAGCAACATGGGGAGTGGAAAAAGTTGCAGAGATAGTTATTCTAAGGAACATTTTTACAGTGAATGCATTTGTGTCTATACAGGACACTGCTAACTGCTGCTGAGCTCAGAGCAGCTTAGCATAAACACTGGGCTTATATAGAATCAGAAAACCCTAGTACCTACCTATGAACCTATATGATTGGATGGGAGATAGGAAATTCACCCTGGGGATCACTTCTGTGGCTCTGCTTGACAGGGGCACATGAAAATAATTTTCTTGGGTGGCGAAAGCCAGGGTACATTTTTGGCTAGGCTTATATAGGCCCTAGGGCCAATAGCCTAGTACCTACCTATGAACAATAGCAAGGCCTACAGACCAATCAGGAAAACACACAAAAAGCTTTCAAAAGGTTTGCTACAGCTTACTTCTGCCACAAGAGTGCAGCCAGAAAACCCTCAATATAAAAATGTTGGTTTTAGACCTCAAGTGCAGGAAAACTAATCTAGACACTACTGTCCTGCAAAACTAGTAGACACAATGTAATTAAGTACTACAGCAGCAGTGGAAACAGTTCAGTTTTGAAACTCTACTAAAGTGAGAGAAATGTGACAATTAATACAGGATTTTTATGAAATACAGTAAAAATAATCAACAGAAGTGCAAATTGCTACTTATTTTCATTATTTTAGCAGAGGATGGCTTTAGATGCAGCAGATTCTCTGTAACCCTCAGATGAAGTAGCCAAACCAAGAACAGCTCTAAGGAAATGAGCGCTGGACAAGCAGATGGACTACAGATAATTTGACAGGTGGTAAGACGTTGTGCATATGTTAGCTGATGGGGTATTTCTAACCAATTTAGGCTTTTTAGTACTATACAGTAGTGGGTTCTGAAAGGGGTATTTGCTGCAAATTTAGCAACTTTGTTATAGCATTGTTCAGTTTTGATTTTTGTGATGTCTAAAGGTTAGTAATGATGGCAGCATCATAAGGAAGTGTGGGGAGGAGATAAGTAGCAGCAAGTGTAGCTTTAGTTGCATTGGTGAGAATTTTTTTGGCTATATAACGCATCCCTAGTTTTTGATGAGTTTTTCTTATGCAATTTTATATATGCAGGTCAAATTTAAGATTATCATCTACTCTCATCCCTAATAATTTGCAATGAGAAGTGACTTTTAATGGTTGTGTTATCAAGAGAAAGGACTTTAAATTTTGTTTTTTTGTTCATGGGAGAGGGCTTTAGGAGAAAAAATAGTAGTTTGTTTTTTTAGGTTGAGCTTGAGTTGTGAGGTACAAAGCCATGTTTCAGTTGCTGTTAAAGCTTCCGGAGTATTTTTTTTTTGAGGTATGCATGTTGTCAGATGTGCAAATGAGTGTGGAGTCATCTGTATACTGTATTAGGGAGGTCTACTCAGTGGATGTGTGGAAGGTGTTGGTGAAAATGTTAGAGAGGAGAGGAACAAGGATAGGGTCTTGTGGTACATTGGTGGTGACTGGGAGATATGGAGACAGGTTGGAGTGCCATTCTACTGACAGATACGTATTGGATAGGTAGCCTTCAAACCGTAGAAGTGTGGGCAGAAACAGACCTAATGAGAACATGTGAAGAAGAAATTTGCTGTAACAAACTGTGTCAAAGGCTTTAGACAAGCCTAGAAATAAGGAGTAGACTAGTTTGTCATTCTCTCTAGCTTTATTGACAGTACCTATCTAGGTTAGAAGTGCAGTGTTAGTACTATGGGAAGGATGGAAGCCACTTTGTGTGGCAGATAGGAGGTGTTCCTGCAAGAAATAGTTTAGCAATTGTTTCTTAGTGCATTTTTCAAGTATCTTGGGGGGAGTTAAGACTGCTGTAGGTCTGAAGTTAGTGATATCTGTTGAATTTCCTTTTTCAACAGAGAGGGAACGTGAGATTTCTGAACTGACCCATTTACAAGGATTGAGACAGGGTAGGCAATGCTATCAGCTGCTATTTTAAGGTACTCACCTGGAGGGTCATCAGCTGAAGTACAGCATAGCTCAATTTTAAGAGTAGTTTTACATAGGATGTAGGCACAGGTTTGAAGGTGGATGTGGTGATACTTGGCTGCTGGGCATGGTTAGGATTAGATGTTGTGAAATCCTTGGTTACAGATACTATACTATCTATCTATGAAATAAGAGTTGAATAGTATTGTGGTTTTGAGTGATGAGTTACTAGGAGAAGGGTTAGGAATGAATTTACGGCCTGGATGCAAGATTTTTTTTAATGACTGTCTAGAATTTTTTAGGGTTGTGTTTACCATTATTCTGAAAGCTATTGTAATGTAGTTTTTTTGTCTTCATTAATTTGATTTTATTGTGAAGCTTTCTGAAGTTAGTTATCAAGATACTGCGGTGTTTTATATCATTGCCATTCTTGCCATGCTTTTTCTATCCTGCATTAGCATTTTACTCTTTTTGGATAGCCAAACTGCATTATTTGGTTTAAGTCGCCTCCTTCTAGGGGGTGCAAGGCTACTCAGGAAAGTTGTACTGAATTCATTTACAGCCTCATCTAAGGACAGGATCTTTAGACTGAAATTCAGTTCAATAGATTCAATTTCATTAAGAAGGTTGGGACCTTTTCTAATGGTGCTGAAACTGGTGAATTGTTTCTGTCATAGGACCACTGTGAAAATGTTCCCATTTTCCTTTATATATTCTTATAGCTGAGGGTTTCTGGGAGGCTATAATTTGTTTAATAACATTTGGAGAGAACTGAAGGTTCTTGACCATTACTGGAACTAAAGAAACCAAACAGACAAAGGGACTGAATGTCCATGTGAGGCTGTCTGGATGGGTGACTTAGCAGAGCTGGGCTCTGTGGAAGAAGATGGGGGGGGGGGGTCTTTTTTACTTGATGCCACAGCAACAATAACCAAGTCTGGTGGGCTGAGCCTTGCAAACACTAGATTTCTGCAACAGTCTTGGTAACAGGGGAAGGGGGGGGGGAGGCATAAAGGTGACCAGGAGGCCAACCATGGGAGAAAGCATCTCTTGGAGTCTCTGTCCTTCTTGAGAAGCTGTGCTGGAAAAGGTAAGGGCATTAGGTGCTGAAAAATGAAGCAAAAATTGAAGCAATATCACCCCCCCCCCCCCCCCGTTTTTGAATATGCTGCATGCTACTCTGTTATTGAGGGAAAACAAAAATTGCTTGCTCAGTTTGCCAGCAATCATGTTGACATACTCCGGTATGTATACTACGATTAGAAAGTATTATGAAGCTATCAACCACATTCATACTCTCACGGATTCCCTGCATAGTAGACAGGATTGGGCTTTCATTGCTTATCTACCATACTAAAACTATGTAGTCTGATTGTATGGCAACTGCACCCAGAGGAAACACATCCTGAAATTCCTGCAACACTAAAAGAACTGCTCTCATGTCAAGTAGAGACTTTGTCCACAGACTATGAACCTTGTACTGTTTTGTCTGAAAAATGCCCCCAACACAACGGATGACACATCTGTGTTGCAGTTACTATCAGAATAGGTTTGATGAATGATGTTTCCGCTGATAATTTTTGGGGATCTACCCACAACATTAAGATCTGTCTGGAGATCCAAGATAACCCAATCCTGTGATACACTGGTAAACAGGGCTGGTTCCACTGCACCCTAAGCAACTACTGCAAAATTCTTACGTTGAGCCTGGTATGGGGAACCATTTGTACTGAGGCAGCCATTAGACTGAGCACCTTGAGGACTAAGGCACTGATAGAAGATCTTGCTGAAGCAAAAACAAGACCTTGGAAATTAATGAAGTAATTATGTCCTGTGGTAAGATTGCTACTTACCTCGATGTGTCTAGCCAGCAACATATAAACAACAGATGGCTCCATTTGAAATTTGTTTATGTTTACTGTGATCCCCAAAACTAGGCAAGTTTGTAGCAAGTACCATCTTGCTAGGACAAGTTGATCCATAGATGAGGCTGCCAGCAGCCAGCGTTCTAAGTAGGGGAAGTGCCACATCCTTAGAAGTCCCATGACATCCATAATGTGAGCCATACATTTGGTGAACACATGGGTGGTGAGATCAAATGGTAGGGCCCAAAAAAAGAAGGTATGTTCTTACCATAACGTTCCATCTGCGTAGTAGACTTCATTCTTTTGCACATATGGGTATATGGATCCGAGCCGGCAAAACTTTTCAAGCATCAACTCCGAGCTCGAAGCTCCTCCCTTACCTATATTACATCACTTCCTCCTATCTAGCCCCAGATCGAGTTTGCTGACACTAAGTAGCAACATAACCACAATCCTAAACAGGAAAAACCTGAAGAGTGCGGGGGATGGAGGGAGGGAAGGTGCAGAAGAATGAAGTCTACTACTCAGATGGAACGTTATGGTAAGAACATAACTTCTTTATCTGAAGTAGTTGACTTCATTCATTCTGCACATATGGGACAGCGTCCCCAGCTACTAATATTCCTGGGAGGCCCTTATGGAAGGATATTTCTGAGCACCGCAGAGCCAAAGGATGCTCTCCCTCTAGAAATAAGATCCAATTTATAATGAGAGATGAATGTTTGCGAATTGGCCCAAGTCGCTGCCTCACAGATATCGTCTAATGGAACTCTTGACCAGAAAGCTGCAGAAGTGGCCATTGCTCTAGTGGAATGAGCCTTCAATATACCAGGAGGAGATAAACCTTTGTCCTTATAAACCTGTGCAATACAAAGGGTTATCCACCTTGCTAAGGACACTTTTGAAACTACTTTGCCCAAAAATGGTTTAGAAAAAGATACAAACAATTGATCCGACTTAAGGAGGGGTTTAGTCCTATGGAGGTAAAAATGAAGCTGTCTATGGACATCCAATAAATGAAGCTTATGTTCACCTCTATTTTGGAAATTTGGGAAGAAGACTGGCAAATTGATAGATTGATTAATATTGGCTACTGAGGACACCTTGGGAAGAAAGGAAGGGTTCATACGCAGTGAAACCCTTTCCTTGTGGAAAACCAAATAGGGGGGCAAGGAGGATAAAGCCTGCAACTCTGAAACTCTCTTGGCTGAAGTGATGGCGACCAAGAAGGCTGTCTTCCACGACAAAAACTTCATTGGAACTGAACCGGCTGGCTCGAAAGGGGGAGAGGTCAAAGCCTGAAGGACTAGTCAGATCCCAGGGGGGCACTTTCTTTAACTGGTGGTTGCAATAAAAAAGTGTCCTTCAGGAAAGCTTTACACAATTTGGCAGAAGCCAGAGCAACCTTATTTTCACCCACATGAAAATTAGAGATGGCAGCCAGCTGAACCTTGATGGTGGAAGCACTAGCGCCTGATCGAAAAAGATCGGCCAGAAAATCCAGTATGACTGGAATGGGGGCTGTAAACGGGTTCAGATTGCGCTGAGAGACCCAAAAGCAAAAATGTCCACTTGGTATTGTAGAGTTTCCTGGTGGAGGCTTTAACAGAAGCTACCAGAATATTCTTAACAGGGGACGAAAGTCCGGGAGTCCTGATGATCATGGGAACTGGAGCAGCCATGCCGTCAGCTTGAGATTGTCCAGGTTGGGCAGGGGCAAGCCCGAAGGGTGAGAAATCAGATCCGGGCATGGATCTAGAGTCCATGGAGGAACCAACAGGTGGGACCATAGGAAGGGAAACCACACTTGACGTGGCCAGAATGGAGCTATGAGAATGACTTTGCACTGCAGCTGGCAAGCTCTCTGAAGGAACTTCGGAATAAGAGGTAACGGGGGATAAGCATATAGTAGCCCGGGAGGCCAAGCATGGACTAGAGCATCCCTGGGGACATCCCCCAGAGGGGGGATCAGAGCAAAGAAGTTGCTGCACTTCACGTTGGCAGGAGATGCGAAGAGATCGCAGCAAGGTTGACCCCAAACACGGAAGATCTTCTCCGCCACTGATTGTTTCAGAGACCACTCATAAGGCAGAAGGATTGCCCTGCTGAGACTGTCCGCTAGAATGTTGGAGCATCCCGGGATATGCGTTGCTATGAGAAACCGGCTGGTGGATATGGCCCACTCCCAAACCCTCATGGCCTTGCGACAAAGGGGGTAGGATCGGGTCCCTTCCTGTTTGTTTATATACCAGACTACAGACATGTTGTCTGACTGAATGGCTACCGTCCCCGGAGGTAGGACAGGGTGGAAGGCTCTCAACACTAAAAGCACTGCCCTTATCTCCAGGACATTGATGTGTAGCTTGGTCTCTGGAGGGGACCACATACCTTGGACCGTTCTTCCCAGTACGTGCCCCCCCACCCGAGCTGGGAAGTTCCGTGGTCACAGTGGCTTGAACCGGAGGGGCTAGAAAGTTGCGCCCCGCGAAAATGTCCACCGATTTAAGCCACCACTGTAGTGACATTCTGCATGTCCGATTAATTCGGATGTGGAAATCCATCAGAAGGTCTAGCCAGGATCATTGAACTAATGAACAAACCACAGGAACTGGGATGCTGCAACAATTTATTCTTCCGGTACCCAGCAGAATGCCTTCAAAGGAATAACCACAAAAACAGTTGCTGCATCTTATATACTAAATGCATCACACCAATAAACTAATCAAACAATTAAACAATTTTATACAATCAAGGATTTTTAAAGAGACTATGCATAAGTGAATGCTATACATATAAAAAATCACATAATCAACAACACCAAAAAAAGGCACAAGAATGATATGAATAAATAACAATTCTAAATAAATGATATCTTACTGTCTTAAATTGTTAAATTCATTTCCAAATTTAAGCCCCTAGGTTTAAGAGTACCAAACTTCAATATAAACCTGCTCTCTAAGTTTAATAAATTTTGTAAAAAATTGCCAGCATTATAAAATTTAGGTTGGGCTAATGCACAAAAAAATAAAGAATCCATCCTACCATTATGAACAGTATTGTAGTGTTCAGATATCGGACTGTCCATCCTAAAATTTCGAACATCCCCCATGTGTTCCAAGATACGTATCTTAAGTTGACATTTCGTTTGGCCAATATAATATCTGGGTGGAACACAACCACAACCAACAATGTACACCACCCCACACGATTTACAATCAAATTTGCTAGAGGCATAATATTTTACACCATTGATGTCACTACCAGATACATTTCTTACATTAGTACAAACTTTACACCTGCCGCACCTGAACATACCATGTGTCCTACTGACACTATCAGACCTGACAAAGTCTTTAGAATTCTGCTGGGACTTTAAAATTTCCTTTAAATTGGGATATCTTCCATAAGAAAAAGAAACATGATTGGGAAACAAATGACCTATGTCCTCATTTTCTCATACTATAGGCCAAAGAAAATCAACAATGTTTTTTAAAATCAATGAAAAGGGAGAATATTTTGTCACAAAAAATATATTTTCTCTGCTTTCAAACAATCCCCCATCACATTTTTTACTTTTATCAAAAACATTTAATATATTGTTCCCTTTCCGATTTTGATTTAACAATTTATCAATACTCTTATTGATAAGACTTTCCGAATAACCTCTAGCTTTTAATCTATACTTAACATTCTCAAATTCCAATTGCAGAAAATTAATTTCAGAAGTGTGTTCAAAAATGCGTTTAAATTCCCCAAAGGGAAGGGCCTCTATCAAATGTGCGGGGTGTGCACTGCTGGCATGTAAAAAATTATTCGAGGCTGTATCCTTCTTAAAAGGTCTAAATTTAACTTGTTCCTGCTGATCCACATATAACAAAATATCTAAAAACTGTATTGTGTGAGTATTCACAACATATGTGAATTCTAAACCAAATTTATTATGATGGAGACTAACAATGAATTTATCAAAATCTGATACATCACCACTGCAGATGAAAATCAAATCATCAATGTACCTATAATAAGAGACTACATTTTTCTGAAAAAAATCCAAAGTATACAAAAAATTAGTCTCAAAATACGACATAAATAGAATGGCATATGTTGGGGCAAAATTAGCCCCCATTGCAGTCCCCTCTTTTTGAAGAAATATTTTCCGTTCACATAAAAAGTAATTGTGAGTAAGTGCAAACTCCAAAAGTGAAATAATAAATGTAGTACGTGGACCTTCTCCCAAGATTTTACTAATAGCCTCCAACCCAAATTTTGTCCTGATACTGGTATACAGGGCCTTTACATCAACAGTGGCCCAATAAAACCTGTTGTCCCACTTGAAATTTCTAATCAATTCGCAATACTGATTAGTATTGCTGATGTGAGAAGGCACATTTTTCAATTCTTTCTTAAGAAGACTATCTAAAAATATGCCTACATGTTCCAAAAAACCTCCACAACAAGACACAATTGGGCAGCCAGGAGGGTCTAACAGATTTTTATGTACTTTGGGTAACGCATAAAAGGTAGGATCCTTTGGACTGACAATAAAAAGCCTCTTAACATCTCTTTTATTTAGAAAACCTAACCTTTCACCCCTTTCTAACAATTCCAACAGTGCTGAATTGAATTCACCAATAGGATTTTTCGGTAGTTCAACATAAACAAGTTCATTACATAATAAATCAAAAACCATTTTTAAATAATGACACCTTTCCATAATCACCCAATTCCCACCTTTATCAGCCAAACAAAAAACATATTTTGTGGAGGCATTTTGCATAGTTTTTAAAGCTAACCACTCAGATTTTGTAAGATTAAATCTGAAATATTGTTTTAAAAACAGAGCATATTCAGACACAACCTTCTTACATAAAACATTCTCAAAGGCCCTTAAGATGGAAGAATTTTTGGAGGACAAAAGGAACTATGGCTAGGCAATGGAGGTACTTCAACTCTCCCATAACCAGTGAAAAAACGTTCAGTACTCAAATCAGTTCTAGTGGAATCAGAATCACCCATACAGAGAAGGTCAAACCCCTCAGAATCATGTTCATATTCATACACGGACAGATCCATCAAAGAATCATCCAAAATAGAAAAATCGTCAGAAGCAAAAGAAAAATTTGCATTATCAGTAGTTAGAACAGTGTCAACATTAGCAGAGTGTGCATCACTTCCCAGACAAACAGCATTGGAAATGTCCTTAACTTCAAAATGCACTTTCAAATGTAATTTCCTACAAAAACGCATTACATCTAATAATAAATCAGGGAGCGCTGGTACTCTCATGGGAACAAACTTGCTACCCTTATTTAGTACTAGTTCCATATCAGGAGTAATAACAAAATTACTTAAATTAACAATATGCATTTCGTTAAGGCCAGTTTTTACAGAAACATGTCCCAAACTGTGATGCTCAATGGTAGCAAACGAAACAGCCCCAACATCAATACCTTCTGTTTCGCCCCTTCTGTCGTGACTTGCATATATTCCCTTTTCGAAAGTTCCATCTACCTTGCTCCTCTGACTCCGATAAAATGCCAGCATCTTCCATCACATCCACTCTCTCAAATGAAACACTCTTTTTGCTCACACCTGTATCTGACGACGAAACTGATGAGTCTCTGCCACTCCGTGAACTTCCTTCCACACTTCTGGTTTGGGACGTACCATTTCTTCGCTTGCGCTGCCAGGAATATACCACGTTTCTTTTGAAATCATTGACATCCCTGTTAAGTTTTTGTTTTTTTCTCAGAATCACATCACCTTCAATTTTAGAAATCTCCTCATTCATATCTTTTATAGCTGCAAAAAAACACTGGACTCGGATAGTCTTTAGATAAAGTTGCCTCACCCTCTGCAATTTGCGATTGGATTGACCCCAAGCTCCTTCGATTCCGTCTGATCAGAATTTTTAACCAGATGAGGGTACACTGCAACGATGCTGCATTCCACTCTTCCAAAAATTCGCTCTCATCCTCCGAAAATTTGAATGCAGGTAATTTATCAATCCTAAGCCCTCTGGGTGTGATGGACAATTCAACATATTTTTCAAGCAAACGTATATCATAAAACAGAGAAGTCTCTTTAATCCTTAACCTCTTCAGGTCTTCAAATTTTTGTCGAAAGCATTATTACCAGACACAGTCCATGGATCAAACCGAGCCAACTTGTCATCCCTCTCTTTGACCAAGTTAGCAAACAGAAATCCATTTCCACTGATATTGGAATTGGACATTTTTAAGAAAACGAACCAGTTCCTTCAGATCAAAACTCAGAAAAACCACGAAAACAAATAATAATGAACAAACCACAGGAACTGGGATGCTGCACCAATTTATTCTTCCGGTACCTCGGCAGAATGCCTTCAAAGGAATAACCACAAAAACAGTTGTTGCATCTTATATACTAAACGCATCACACCAATAAACTAATCAAACAATTAAACAATTTTATACAATCAAGGATTTTTAAAGAGATCATTGAACTGCCAGATTCCACTGAAGGACCCTCATGTGAAGACGTGCAAGAGGGAGGATATTGATTGCGGCTGCCATCAAACCCAGGGCCCTGAGAACATCGGCTGCTTTGTCTACCGAGTGATCCAAGACAGCTGATACATACATGGAGTTTGAGATTTTCTATCCTTTCCGGGGTGAGAAAAATCTTTGACTGAATAGAATCCAACCTTGCCCCGATGAAGTCTATGATCTGAACCGTAGCCAGGTGTGACATGTTGACACTGACCGAGATGCCTAACTTGTGAGCCAGACCGAGGAAGTAGTGTAGGGCCTGACACAAGAGACATTTGGTGAATGCAGCAAAGAGCCAAAGGATAGGGCTCTGAACTGAAAGTGACTGGCCCCTAGACGGAAGTGTAGAAACCTCCTGGAGCTTCTGTGGACCTTGATGTGATAGTAAGTGTCCTGGAGGTCTAACGAGCACATCCAGTCACATTCTCTCAGAAATGGTAGAATGGACTGTAGAGTGACCATCCGGAATATTTGTTTCTCTACCGACAGTTTGAGGATAGACAGGTCCAGTATGGGCCTGAGGTCCTCCGTCTTCTTTGGCACTAAAAAGGACCTGGAGTAGATGCCTGATCTGGATTGATCTGGAGGGACCGGCTTGATGGCTCGTTTTTGTAACAGCTTCGAGACCTCTAACGCTGTAGCCTCCCTGTGAGCGGGTGGAACATCCAGAAGGCATGCTGGAGTAATGGGGCATGAAATGAAGGGGCTAGAATATCCTTTGGATATGATGTTCAACACCCATTGGTCTGCAGTAATGGACTCCCATGCCGCTGGATGTAAGGAAATTCTTCCCCCGACTGCTTCCAGAGTAAAGCAGCCGGGCAACCCCTCAGGGTTGCTGTGCGGGTCTGTCGAAAAAAGGTTCCCTAGACCCGAAGTTTCTGGGACCCCCTCTGCCTCTGGGATGGCGTTGGTCTTGTCCCCCTCTGCCTCTGGGGACAAATACTCATGAGTGACATGAAAGGACTGTGATTTCTGGAACCACATCTTCTTCTGCCCCTTTTGGTTCCTGGAATAGGACCTCTGGGGGTTAGAGAAGCGGATTCTGATGGCTGACAAAATCTTTCCGTCCTTCTCACTCTGTGTTAGTGTGTCACGTACAGTCTTCCCAAATAGGAATGATCCATCGAAAGGGGCATTGATGAAAGACGCCTTAAAGGGGTCAGCAAATTGACACAACCAGATCCAGACATGACGCCTCAAGGCAACGTCTGTACTAGCAGCCCTAGCGGCTCCCTCTGTAGCATGAGAGAGGAGACGCATAGAGGTATTAGTCACTGATTTCAGTGTAGTCATCTTCGCAGTGAAAGACTGTTTGTCCTGCTGCTACAGAGACTCCAGGGGTGACTCAGTTAATTCCGATATAAGGTCTCACTGCAGTCAGATAACATGTGCCAAGTAATTCAGCGCACAAATAGAAAAAGTCACTGATGAGTACATGCGCTTCACGAAATGATCCATCGACCTAGACTCTTTGTCTAGTGGATGAACCGAGGAACTCTCCTGTGCCAGTTCCATCTTGGTGGCAGCCGCAACCACCAAAGCGTCTACCAGGGCTCCTTTAGACCATGCCTGCCTGTCTGACGGCGGGGAAAGAATTTTGTCTGGCCTTTTGGGTATAGGCTCTACGGTGACAGGATCCTTCCATGCCCTAGTGGTGATGAGGTCCACCAAAGGGTCCGCTGGAGGGGAGACCCAGGAAGTAGATGGGTCCGCACCAAAGGCTTCCAGGAATACGGACTCATCCACAGAGGGTTTGGGGGCTGACCAACCTCCTTTTTGGCGGAGGATCTCCATAATGTCTCCGAACGAGACGTCCTCGGTAGGTGATCTGGGGGAACCCTCTCCTTCATCCAAGTCCGTATCAGTGGTAATGGACTCAGGAGAGTCCAAGTGCCTCCTCTTACACTTGCGCTTACGAGGTTCCTCTCCAGTGGGACTCTCTGGAGAGGATTCGTAAGTCTCTGGGGGTTCCCTGAGGGGAACAACCTGGGGTTGCTTTGGCACGGGCTGTCCCTACGGCAGAGTAATAGGAGCAGAATCTAAAGTCGGGGGGGGGGGTCCTGGGTAGGATCCGAGTAGGTGAGCTGTGGTTTCAACCCCTGGGAGAGAACCCTTTCCACTGCCCCGAATGCCAATGGAGAGCACACCTCCATAGAACATAAGGATGAGGCTCTCCCCGGCACTGAAGCAGGGATCGGAGCCGTTGGGGTAGTCCGGGCACAGAGGATGGGATCCAAAAGAGAGAGATCTCGACCCTCGGGACCGACTCCCTGACCACGGCTCCGAGAGTCCCCGGATCTGAGATCGGATCCGAGGAACTCAGGGTAACGGCTGGTGTTAAGGACACGAGAACCATCGGCGCGGACCCAACAGCTCCAAAAGGTCTCGGACCCGAGAAGCCCAAACCATCGGGTCCGATCGGGGAAGGAGCAATAGGGTGGAACATAGCTGAAGAAGGAAGACCTTCTCCAATGGGTGAGGGCCCTGGTAAGACCCCCATCTGAATCTGGTTCTGAATGAACCTCCTCATTAGCCTGTCCATATCAAGGTCGGAGACGCTCTGAGTCGACCTGGAGGAAGTGACCGACTCGGGTCTGGGCCGGATCTGAGGGGAGTGCCTCGGCTCCGAAGACTCAGTCGGCTCCAGCAAGAAACGGAGAGCGGAGCCAAGGAGAACGAGACCTGGGTACCTTTGAAGAGGGGCTGGAGAAAGACTCCCTGTCTGGTGATCTTTTCCTGGGCCTGTCCCTCTCTTTGTGATGCTTCTCCTTCTCCCTTCTGTCCCTAGCTCTCTGGGACGACTCCAATGAAGCAGGCCTGGTGGGAGGATGAGTCCCTGCCTGCACAGTGTCACTGGCTGGGGAGGAGACCGAGGCAGACTCCAGGGCAGAAGCTGGCAGCAGACCCTTAGCCACAAGCTTAGCCCGACGATCCTTCAACGCCCTGAACAGATGTCGCAGGATGCAGACAGATGGGCGACCCCTAAACATAGAACACACAGAGTGTGGCCATCGGCTGGTGGCAGCTTATGACCACACTCTGTGCACTTCTTAAATAGAACCTTAGGCTGTTCAGCCATAGTAGAAACAGTATAAGCCCTAACGGCCCACACACACACACTTAACAGGGATTGGGCCTGGGTGGGAAACCAATATCACAAACAAAACACTAAAAACTAACTATTAATATATATATATATATATATATATATATATATATATATATATATATATATATATTTGTTTTACAACTAACACTATGACCAACGCGTAGGGAGGAAAAAGGGAAAGGTACTCACACTCAACTATCGCCAAAAAAAGACCAAAAACCTTACCACCTTGCTTAGAGCTCAGAGACCACGATGCTGACTCTTAGAGTGGCAAACGATATCTGGGGCTAGATAGGAGGAAGTGATGTAATATAGGTAAGGGAGGAGCTTGGAGCTGATGCTTGAAATGATTTGACATCTCGGATCCGAATGGGATCCGTATACCCATATGTGCAGAATGAATGAAGTCAACTACTTCAGATCTGATATTAAATGGACCCAACCTGGAAGTGAAGAAGTTTTCTTGATGCCTTTTATCTTTACATGTAGGTAAGCATCTTGAAGATACAAAAAGCAAGTTCAGTCCCTGCCTAAAACCACAAGCTCCATGACCCTTTTTGGCTCTACTGGAATGTTTTTTGTGGGACTGAAAACTTAATTCTCTCAGCAGTGCGCATTCTGACCTCTTGCTCCCAAGTAGACAGCCTCTGCTTAACTTGTTGCCCAAACAGTGTATTACTAAAGAACGCAATGGTGAAGCACAGCTTGAAATGGTCAGGGAAATCCATAAGGCACATCCAGGCTTGCCACCTTAGTCAATACTGATACTGCTGCCTTTGTTGCCATCTGTCACATTACATATAAGACGTATGGTCAAAGAGGCAATATTACTTATGGTAGCCACCTGGGCCACCAGCTCAGAACAGAGTTCTCCAGATGGCAACTGTTTCAGATTTTCCGATGCCTTTTGTGTGATCTCTCTCTGAAAATGAACCATATGAGACATGCAGTTCAATGCACTAACAGAGAATATATTGGATGCAGAGACTCTCTTCCCTAACCCATCCATCATCCTGGAATTTTTATTGGGGATATGGACAGCATTGGTGTCCTTTGGGACACCCTTTTTAGTAGCTGCAGCCATTGTCAGGTTTCCTCGGAATGGGCTCAATGAAGCCCAGTTCCTTCCACACTTTAATGCAAACCACATCTACTGGTTGGTTTGGGGAGGGGAATTATAGAATTCCTGTAAGATCAGCTCCTTGGTGGAGGTGGGGGTCAACTTCCCATGATCACCTCTGCCTCACTGTCTTCAATATGTTGCAGAAGCATACACCCTCGAGGGGGTTGAGTAGGGAAGGATTTAGGGGGAACCTCCTCTTTGGCCAGATCTGTGTCCAGAGTGGGAGAATCTGAATGGGAGTCTAGGTGATTCCTCTTACTCTTTCTCTTCCTTGAGGGGTCTGGGGTGGAAGTCCTTGTCCAAACCTCCTTGGGAAGAGTGTTCTGCAGGTCTTATCAGAATAGGCCTAGTAATCCTCTGGTCCTGACGAAGCTTGGATGATAGCTCAAGAGTCTCACCTTCTGCAGTACTTTGGTGTGGAATCCATACCACTGATATAATGGTTGTGAAGGAACTAGGAGTAGCTCCTTCTACATCTAGGTGTTCACTGAAATGCTCAGGCCTACAGCCATAGGGTCTGACGAGACAGAAGTCAGTGCTGACATCGACAAGCCTACCCTGACCACTGATGCCAAGGAATCGAGAGCTGTGACCATGAGGGCGACCTTTGGTCCCAAACCGTTAAACACCGAATGATAGAAAGACAAGGGCAGCACCAAAGCTATTGCTAACAACCATACTGGTGCTGAAGACAACAGTCGATCCCAAAGTGTTCAACACTGATATTACCAGCACTGAAGCAGTCAGTGTGGGAGAGGTAAGGTCTAAACTCCAACCAATAGGTGTATATGTTCCACCAACAATCGAGAAACAGTGCATACTAAGTTCCGTGTCTGCCGGGAACAACACAATAAAATAATACTGAACAAAGGTTTATTGGTTAAGTGCTTTCGTCCTTAGCATGTGTACTTAAATATTTTCCTCAAAACATCTTCCTCAATATAAACAATCAAGGATTTGAAGGGATCATCCATACTATCATACAAAAAAGCTATTTGTGCACAAATAATCCATTGGAAAAAAATATAAAATGTTAATATGTGCAAATGTAAGTTAAAAATATTCTGTACACAATTAATTAGCTAAAAAATATAAACAATTTAAAGTTTGGCTGCACATAATTTCAACACAGGATAAATGGAAATACTTTCATGTAACCTGAGTAGAGTGAGGTGGGGGTAGTGGTATTTAACTTAAACTGCCACAATAAATTCTTGTGCTCTAATTTAGATTTCCAAATCTCCCTCCCTGGATTAGGTATATCCTTTTCCACAATAGCAAAACAAAACTTTTTAAATTCATGACAGACTTCTGAATGTTTAAACAATGCACTACTGACATTCTTTTTCAGGAAGTCATAACAATGTTCATACACCTTTTTCTTCAGTGGTCTTTCAGTCTTTCCTGTATAAAATCCTGAATATTTAGCAATATAAACACCTGAATTTAAACAATTGCCACTTTGTAACTTTAATATTGCCCCACATATATGATTTAACTTTCATATTCGGACATAGCTTACAATAACCACACTTAAATTGTACCTTTCCTAACTAACTTATATGACATGACAGAACTCTCTCTCCAATAAGCATTTAAAATCACTGGCTGTCTTATATACAAAATTTGGTCAGTCACCCACAATGTCAAGAACGGTACTACTTGCCTTAAATTACAATTACTTTTGACAACGTTTTTATATTATCAGACACATCATCATACTGAACAACAACCTTTCTAACCTAGTCTTCACAGAAGTGTCACTCTGTTCAGAAGTAGATTTGGACCCCTTGTTCTCCAAAAACTACTCCAAGAAGGGGTTTATATTTCATACCCTACTATCATAAAATGTAATTACTAATGATATAAACAAGTTGTCTGGACTATCCCCTGTCAATAAACATATCCACTAAATTTTTCATTTCAAGTAATAAAATGTCTTTTGTAGATATAATAAGGACTATTCTGAGGCATTGCCTTTTAACCAAACTTTTTTAAAATGTATTGAGGGGTAAACATTACTAAGGGTAAATTTCCTACAGATGCTAAAACTGAAACCCCCCTCTGTGTGTTTGACTGTAGTATATAAATAGTTTACTGCACACTAGTTCAAATTTTAAAAATCGGCTGTATTGTGCATGTAATTATCACACTCTCATCTGGATCATCAAATAGGATAAAAATGTTGTTCAAACATCTGAGGTATAACTTACAATGGTGATGGAATTTTGAAGTGAATTAAAATTTCCTTTCCAACTCCATAACACCAAATTATCATAAAAGGGGGCACAAACTACACCCATCACCACATCTTTAATTTGTTTACATAGCTTTTTTTTAAAAAAAATATATCATCTAAAATTATAGGCATAAAATCTATAGTCAAAATAATATCACCCAAAATAAAGTCACAGCATAATTCATCATAGAATAGGCTAAAACCTTTCCCGTGTGGTATGCATGTAAACAAGTCTACTACCATAAATCATTAAAAAACAAAGTTCTTATCCAATAGGTTCCCGTTTAATCTTTCTAAAAAGATCCCATGACTCTTTCAACATGTGGGTCCATTGTGAAAAAAAAACATAGGTTTGAGCAGTCTTATCTACGAAAACTGCAAAGAAATAAGTTTTTGACCCCTGTGCTGCCACAACTGGTCTAAATGGGAGTTGCCACACATTTTTATGTATTTTGGGAGTTCCTTAAAAATCATGGGGATTACAGGGTTAGTAATTTTTAAACAACTCTAAACATTAGATAAAATCATCCCTTGCAATAAAGGATCTTGTGGTGGCATTTTATGGACACAATATTTGCACTTCTTAAAACCTTGCTACCCTTCTTTATTTATGCCAAAGTCTGAATTTCTAGGTGCAATCTTCAGTGAAATGCTAACAATTCCACTTGAGAAAGTGTAATGGAAAGATATGAAACAGTTAAGAGGACCAATGAAACAGTTAAGAGGACCAGCTTCCCAAACTCCAACAGGGTAGGGAGGGGGATAGAAGAAGACATAGTAAAGTAGTTAAAAATGGAGAAGACTTCAAAGCAAAACACTAAAGAAGTCTAATGATTATTAAATAATGCATTCCGCAGCAAAGAAATAAGGTAAACGTGTACTTAGCTGTCCACTAGTACTCAAAAACTACCTTTAAACGCTGATGGTACTTGGAGATCTTACCTTCTAAAGGTAATCTGATGAAACACTATGAATGAATGTTGACTAACATAGTAGCACCTTCACTGGGAGAAACAGTTGTTCCATTGTTGCTGTTGTAGAGATGCCATCTGCCATCGCGTCATACAGCTCAGTAACAGTTATGCAAATGCTTTCATTTCAATCCTAATGGATGACAGCAGCACAGCACAACTTGCTTTTACCTAGGCAGGTAGAGATTTCACATTCCAGGTTTTACCACATGGATATTTGCACAACATGACTGTGTGTCAAGGACAAGTAGTTAAACACTTAACTAAACTGAAACTTGAAAAATGTAACTGGTTTACATTACATTGACAATGTCTTGATTACTTGAGAACAACCAGATGTGGAAAACATTTTATTATCAGCTATTCAACATCTCCAAAAGGGAGGTTGCGCCATCAATAAAAGTCAAATACGAAATGGGACTGCAGCAAAATTCCTGGGAATGGTTTGGAATGCTGCCAGACAAGTACTGCCTGAAGATGCCATGAAGAGCATCCAGAAAATTCTGGTTCCTAAAAAAAAAAAAAAAAAAAAAAAAAAAGGCATGCACAACTCTTTCTCAGAATTATGGGATTTTGGGGGGCTCCTGGATCTTGTCTATGATTAAACTCAAAATCCAGTTATATATAAGACAAGAAAGAAATCTAATGTACTTCATCCATAACACCAAACTAAGTTTGAAGTTAAAAAAAGGCACTTCAGCAATGCATGGACCAGGACCAGTGAATTCTAATCAGCTCTGTATTCTTGAGGTGACAGTAAATGACAACAGTACGTCACAGAGACTGTGGCAACTAGATGACATCATTAAATCGAAATAATCATTGGTAATTAGCCCAAATACTTCTCTGGATCACATATATGATATAACAAACTGGGACAATATGTGATGTCAGTGTACACCTGCATACAGAAGGAACACCAAAAATAATGAGTGACAAGTGAAAACTGGCTATTTTATTCAGGGATGGTTCTGCAACAATGCATGCAAGTCAAAACTGACAGCAAGACTTCTATAGTACAAAAGTGGAAGTAGGGTCTTCAAGGATGGAATATCACAGGCAAAGCCACACATTAGCTGGGCTAGTTACACTGATAGACACTTCTAAGATAACCGAAGCACAATTTGAAGACTTTCCAATACCAGGTAGCACAACATTTTGAACAAATGACAGCTGATGAACTACAAAAAGCTTGACTTACTAATGGAGCAGAAAAAAAAATTGGGACTCTTGGCAAAACATGAGCCACAGCTGTGTTTTTGCAAAGACTGCACCTACTTTGTATAATAACAGGCAAGATGGTTCCAATAACCAAACAGACTTTCAAGGTATTGTGTTGATAAAAAATCAAAAATACCTGGTGGAAAAGCATTCATCTAAACTGACAGCTGAGCAACATACAAAGGTTTGATATTGTGGCTACTGTACTTTATTTTTATTTATTATTTGTTTACTGGGAAAGTCCGACTTGGAATGAAGCCAATTTTCAGTGGAGGAGGCCCGGGGAGAAGTACTCCAGATGCATGTCTTTGTAACGTAGGAGGAAACCGGAGCACCCTGAGAAAACCTACATGAACGCAGGGAGGACATGCAGACTCCGCAGAGAAGTCATCCAAGCCAAGAATTGAACCAGAGAACCTCTTGCTGTGAGGTGACAATGCTACTGCTGCACCAACATATGGAAAAGACTTGCAAGACCCCTTTGGAAAGGATCTGAGGAGTGGCAGCAGTTCTAGAACAAAGAATTACTACGTACTATTGCCACTGGACATGTGGATGCGCACATTAAACCTACTTACCACTGAGAGAAAATATAACCAGCAAGCTGACCGCATGGCAGCTGCACAAATCAAGATGATTAAGAATGAAATGGCAAGAGAGGCACATGACCATTGTGGAAGAAGCCACTATGCAGTGGGTGAAGGAACATGGAACAGCACATGCAAAGTAGTAACATGAGGACAATGAGGAAACAAGTTGGGGCAGAGGAGTCATGTTGATTTTAACAGATCACAACTTTCAGAAAAAAATAAATAGTACTGCCTGAAGGTGGCGGATACATATGCTGGTTTACTACTGGCTGTGTGTAGTAAGAGACCATACCAGCAAGCTGTATTAAAAGGATTGGAGAAGTCATGTTCCAAGTATAATATCCCTAATGAAATGCAAAGTGGTCAAAGATTGTATTTCATCGCCTTGCAGATGCAGGAATGGGCAAAAAATTAGTATGAGGGGTTTTGCACACCCTTTATTATACTCAAACTGTAGGTCTAAACTGAATGTAAGGCCAGACTGATAAAACAAAAAATTAAAAAGGACACACAAATACTAGAAAACTCTACATATGGTCAGCAGCATTAACTCAATCAGTAGACCAATTAAACAGACCACAAGGAGAACATAAATCTATAGTACACTAATATATGAACTGTGTACCAAGGAGTAATTGTATGGTATAACTTGAGAGATTGCAGCCAGATGCTATTTCTTCAATAACATCACACGCTGAACAAAGAGGCTTATGGCTTTATATAATGACAGAGCAATGTGCACTGTCTCAAACAAAGGTTCAAATCCATTTAGGATGGAAACTCATAACACTACCATCTTGGTACTAGGAACAAACTTAGTCAGACTTCAGCTGGGTTGTCAAAATACACACGACACACAAAGAACTGATAGGAAAGCTTACTAACATAAGAACAACAGTACAAGTTGTTAAGAGATATTAGTCACTAGCTGATCTTGTCTTTATCACTAGCTGAACTTTGTCTTTATCGTGATGCACAAAGTAAACACTTCTAACAGTAGAAGGTTGGGAGCGAAGGCTTGGATAAAGACTCCTATGCAAACTGATACTAGAATTTATATCTGCAGGGTCTGGTGATACACTTCTGGTATAAGCTGACAATATTAAACAACCTCTATTAGCTTCTTAACAGATCACCTCTGTGACCATTGACATGAGTCCTGTCTGCACATAAACTTCAAGGTCCTTATAACCAAGATATTGCCATTATTGCTTGGGAAAATGTATCAAGTTCGAAGATTGCTCTGGACTGTGCTTTTAACTGGAAAATGACTTGCATTTTTGTGCTACTAAGCTCTAAAGTAACACTAAACTAGGCAAAAAGCAAAACCAATGTGATGAATGTTACACTGTGGAAAATTACATCTTGGCAAAGCAGCAAAGTGGATTTCTTTTACTGCCTTAATTCACAAGTACCTGAGATGTTGTCAATTGGGAGAAGTGATCAACTGAACAGATGATATAATGTCTGGAACTGAAGGTGGAAGGGCTGACAGAGCATTTTTTTTCAAAAGCTTACACCAGGGATAATACCACTGCATCACTGAATGGAATGGAAAGCAACCTGTTAAATTTTCAATAGGTTATAAAAAAGCAAACCTGCCTACACAGATCACAGGGCAGGTTGCTAAGTCAGCTGCTATTACTGCATTAGAGATGCCATGGCACAAGAACAGGCAGCCTTGGCCCATTAATGAAAAGCATTTTACATACACCCTTGATGTTGACAACACTAGGAACTGATGCATGTGTACTCAACAGTGAGAATTACACAACAAGCAATGATATGCACTTAGTAAAAGTATCAGCAAATCATGATTCTGAATTACGGCAGAGTGGTAGGCACTAACCTTGCAAAATGTTTCAGTGGAAATGATTACATCTTTTGCATTTTATGCTTCAAGCTGTAACAACTAAATTTAATGCAGAAGTTTAACCAAACACTGTAAACCATCATCCGACTGACAGCAGATCAGCGATGCTTACAGTCTGTTCACTGGTGGGGGTTAAAAAGAGCAACCCACTGAAAAGTGTTTATCACTTTGGCTGAAGCCAATAGATTTCTATTGTAAACTTCAATTTTTGTTTGGCTAAACTTGATTATTTGTTAGCGCAATAAGCCACCAAATTTTGTATGTGCCTTTGCAATGTTACCATCACTGTTTCGTAAGAACTGGTGTTTGCCATCAGTTAATGCACCTTTGACAGGTCCTAAACATTTCAAGTCTCCTACTTGTGATGAGTGGCCACATTCTGTGCTTTGATAGGCACACAACTTCATTCTTGCCTTCATAAGGTACTGGTGAATGTGCAAGGCATTTTTAATGGAAGCCGCTTATATCAAAACATATAGTTCTGCATTACTTATTGTAGTTTCATATTATACAGTATGGCGTGATGCCATCATTTCAAACCCTGGTGTACGCTGTACAAACAGTTGTTGCTATTACTGCCGTATGCACTGGAAGATACTAGACACGGACATGATTGCCAAAGAAAAGAGAATTGCTTCTGTTCATGATATGCAATTGTTTGAGCAGCCTAAACTGGATTTACTGGAATGGAAAACATTGAAAACCGAAGGCAAACAAGTCCTACAACCACTGAACAAGAATGTACAAGACACAAAAAAACCTGCAGTTAAGAAATATGTGAGAGCAAGGTTCACTGTACGAATCACAGACCACATAGTAGATATTACTGTCACTCATTAGTGGGACATTCTTCTTTGGTTTTCTAATGCAGGCAGACAGTATAACCCCTTGCTGAATCCCTTATTATACTGCCTTTGACCATTACATTCTATGTAATTTTATGTTGTAATGCATCACAAAGTCTGGATCTTATACAAGAGGCTCCAGGGATCTGATCTCTCAGTATATGATACACATCATGCATTCAGTGACTCAACGTATGGGATATAGCTAACAGCTCTTAATTCAGCAATGAGAAAATGATACATTTAACTTTACTATATTCTAGTAGAAATACATGCATATAAATTATTCTGTGACATAATGTGCATACTTCATTTGAGTTTGCCAGATGAATCTTAATTGTACTCACATTTGCATTAATGTATAAACCACTTTTTCTGTGTGGCATGGATAGGAAAATGTAGAAAGGCAGACGTGATATTTTTGCATACATATATATATATATATATGTGTACACACACACACACACACACACACACACACACACACACACACACACACACACACACACACACACACACACAGACACACACACACTTCCGCTTGAAACTGCAAAAAATTCAGATAGCATACAAACTCTGACCTTCTAGATGAAATAGCTTTTAACTGTAAGTAACCTCTGTGCACAAGAAAAGAATGTTTTGAAACAACCATCAACATTGAAACACAAAATGCATTATTCATGTGTGCAAGTCTTACAGATAAATTAAACGTTTTATCAGATGAAGGAATATAGCGAGTTCATATTCACAGCAGTTTCAATGCTATTTTAGTCTAATGATGATACATGCCTTTGCAATACCAACCCCTCAGACTTCATCTCCTTTCTCAATGAGGAAGAAGCCAGTTACTCCAGTGGTAAATTTGTGAGTAGCCAGGCAGTCATCATGGCTGACTATGAAGGAAAATATTGAATTGTACTGCTTAAACTTTAAAGAACTATTATTCTGGAGAAGGGGAGGTAGGTAATGAATTACTCTCCTTATCATTTTTTGCCTGCTGATGAAGGTTCAGGTCTCTAGTTTTATTATTAGTAACATATTTGATTTACTGGGATATAGCAAGTGAAAGAACATTGGAGCTCTAACAGTATGGTAAGTGAGGCACAGATCACTCCTGAGGAGTCTACAAGACACGGAGAACAAGGACAAGGTTTCCAGACACTAATGTAAAAGTACAATTGTGTACACTTACCATAAATGTAAATGTTTGCGTGTATTCACTGTTGCAGTCCTAACTGATGAGATTTCCTGCCATGGAAGCCCTTGGTATGCTCAACTACCACAAAATTTCCTCTCCCTCCAAGAGACGGCAGATGGCAAATGCCCTGACCCATGTCATGCATTCGGGTATAAAGGGAGTCAACCAGTGCCATGACTTCAGTACTTCCTTGCTTCTTGCCCCAACAGCAAGGAACCCCAGGATACTACAGTGTGTAACCTTCAGGCTAATTCAAACAGAGGAGGGAGACCAACCTGGATCTAGAGGGGAAAACGCTTACCTTAAACTTTAGGGCAAAAGGGGAAGGAGGGAGGGAAAGAATACTGCAACAGTAAGTACACTTGAACAACTACATTTATGGTAACTGTACACAACTGTAATATGTTCTCTGTGCTTCACTGCTGCAGCCCTAAGTGATGGGATGACTCCAATGAAAATTTTATGAACATGAAAGGATGCCCTGCAATACTGCAGTTGCAAACCCAGCTCTAGACTTGGAAAAGGTTGGAAGGTGATACTGCTTGGTGAAGTATACACAGAGGATCAAGTAGCTGCTTCTAAAATGTCTTTAGTATCCACCCCTTTAAGAAAGGCAGTAGATGTAGTGGTAGTCCAACTGCAGTGTGATCTGACAAGACTATGATGGCTTTTTTCCATTGCTGTTGCAGCAAAACAAAATGCAGTGGGAAATTTATTTGGAAACTTTTTAGAAACTAGTCTTTCTTCAGAGTTAAAGGCAAAGGCCACAGAAAGCTAGTCAGAATTCCTGGCATTTTGTGTTCTCTCCAGGTAGTACCGCAGTTGTCTATGCACATTCAGTAAGTGGAAGATTCTTTACCCTTTATTTTGAGGGTTAGAAAAGAAGGTAGGTAAGTAGGTGGATGGGTAATTATAGAGAGATCTCTGTAACCACTTCAGGCAATAAAGGAGGGGTTGGTCCTAAGAGACTATCAGGGTGGAACATTATGAAAGGTTCTACAAACAAAGGACTGAAGCTCTGATAGACTTCTAGGTGAAATAATGGCTAGGGAAAAAAGCTGTCTTCCAGGTCAAGAACTTGATGTCTCCAGAGGCAGCTGGCTCAAACCAGGGGAGGGTGAGCTTCTCCATAACCAAATCAAGATCCCACAGAGGAACAGGAGGTTTTCTTGGGGGTATAATGTGAATAACGCCTCTCAGGAACAGTTTTATGTGTGGGTGGGAAAAGAGAGAGGACTGATTGGGCAGATGCGCTGAAATATCTGAAGTGTGAATTTTAATAGAGGAATGAGAAAGCCCTTTGTCAAAAAGTTCTGATAAGTATGAGAGAATCTCAGGCACCTGAGAGTAAAGAGGGTTCTTCCCCTTTCCTCTGCACCATATAGTACATCTCTTACATTTGGCGGAGTAAGATCTTCTTGTTCTAGGTCTCCTGACATTTTTTTTAGAATGTCCAGTTCTGTTTGTCAAGGGATGTCCTCATCCAGGTAGTCAAAATTTCATCCAAGTTGTCAGTTTTAGAGAGTTCAGGTTGGCGTGTATGATGGTGCCCTTGTTCTGTGTCAATAGGTGCACATGTTGGGGCAGTAGTCAAGGTTCCTTCTTGTTCTGTGTCAATAGGTGCACATGTTGGGGCAGCAGTCAAGGTTCCTTCTTGCTGAGACTGAGCATTAGGGGATACCAGTGCTGCCTTGGCCAATCTGCAGTTATCTGAATGACCCTTGGACTTTCCTCTCTTATTTTCAGTAATACCCTGGGGGCAGGGGATTAGAGGGAAAGCATAGAGGAACAGAAGTGTACAAGGGAAGAAGAAGACATCTGTCTTTCAGCCCGATTTGATTTTGGACCTTGAGCAGAACTTTTCCAAGTGAGAGTTTTCTTTTGTGGCAAAAAAATGCACACCCCATTTTCTGGCTATGCTGAAAAAAACTTCTCGATTCAATTGCCACTTGTGAGGGTCTGACAGACTCCTGCTTAGGTGATCAGCCAGTTGATTTCTTTCTCTTGGTAGGTACTCAGCCATGATGTGCAGGTCTAGGGAGTTTGCAGTTTCCCAAAGATCCAAGGTTGGGTGACAAACAGGGTAAGAGCGAGTCCCCCCCTGCTTGTTGCACCACATAGCAATGGTATTGTCTTGTCTTTACTAGGAGTATGACTAGTTTCCACTGGTCTTTGAATGTGGTCATGCCTACTTGGACTGCCAACAGTTCTTTTTGGTTGATGTGTTGGTTTCTGAACGGGTGTCCCATCTGCCCTTTGTTCATAAGTTGTTGTAGTGAGCCGAGCAAGCTGTCCAAGGTATCTGTGGTCAGTGTTCAATTGTGATGAATTATCCTGATGAGGAAACCCCAGACTGTGGAAGCAGGCTTGGGCCCACCAGGCAAACTCCTTCCTGAGACAAGGGAGAAGCTTCACCCTGAAGTTGAGGGGTTGAGAGTTCTGGCATCACACATTTCTAAAGTACCACTGTAGATTCCTCATGTAGAGTCTAGCAAGGAGGATCATGAGGATGCAAAAAGCCATGTAACCCAAAGCTCTGAGGAACTCCCTGACAGTGAGGTGGCTCCTATGAAGATGCTATTGGAAATACTGTCTAAGAAGGGTTATTTTCTCTGGAAGAAAAAACTTTTTGAAGAGAAGAGTCTAACAAAGCCTCAGAAACACATTCTTGTTTGTGGGGGTGGTCTAAGACTTTTGCATGTTGATGGGGAACCCCAGGTTGGCTATGGTTTCTTGGGTGCATACCACATTTGATTTGAGTTTTTTTCTAGATATGTTGTTTGAATGAGGCAGTCATCTAGGTATGGATAAATCTGAATGCATTTTGACCTGCAGAAGGCTATCACTGGAGCCAGGTATTTTGTGAATACCGTTGGAGTAGTAGACAAGCTAAAGGGCAGAGAAAACTGATAATGCTTTGCATCTGCTCTGAAACAAAAGAAACTCCTGTGAGTGTGGAGGCATGTATCTTTTAGATCTAGGGTAATCATACAGCAGTGGGGAAATCATGGACAACAGTTTTTGCAGAGCTAGCATTTTGAATTCTGGAACCTGCACAAATCTGTTGAGCTTTGACAGGTCCAGGATAGGTCTCCACATAGCTTCTTTACTTGGGACTACAAACAGTCTTGAGAAAAATCCCTTTCCCTGTAATGTTTTGTGTACTGGTTCCACAGAACCTTGGGTACACAGTAGCTGAATTTGTTTTGTAGCCTCTGTCTACTGATTTGGGAGAATGTCTGGGAAGCCTGAGTGAATTGGATATTGCTTTAACTGCAATTTGTAGCCTCTTTTTATGAAGTTTATCCACTGATTCCTGGTAATAAGTGTCCAAAAGGACAGTCATCTTCCTAGGGGGGGACAGGAAGGTTGGGGTGGGACTTGAGGGAGGGAGAAAGGTAGGAGCATGGGTGAGTCATGATTGTTCCCTGATGTGACCCTGCTGAAGGGATCCCGTAGACCTATTAGAGTCAACTTGTCACGATTTCGGCTGATGGTGATGCCTTTGATTCCTGACCCTTCTAGGTCTCCTACGTCTTGGTTTAGACTGGGAGGCTGGAAAGGACCAGTGTTTGGTAAGATAGTTGCAGCTGAAGTGGGGAGGTTGAACCTTAACTCCTTGGCAGTCTGCATGGACTTGGCCTTATCCTCCATATTTTTAAGTACTGCTTCAGCTTTAGGACCAAAAAGGTAGTCTTTGTCCAAAGCAGCATCCAAAAGACTTAATTTTGCATTCTTAGAGAAGGGCTGCTCCCTTACAGAGGTATGTCTTCTAATGACTGATCCTGTAGCTGCTGCCTGCTAGATGTTTCCAGAGCATCATAACCACAAGGCAAAGAATGCAACTTGAGAGCAGGAGCTGCATATATTTAGCAGTTTCTTAGAGAGGGCCTTATTTTTTAAGTCCTCACCATATTTTGCTTCACGTGGTCAAACAGGGTCTCCTGATACTTGACCAAATGGAGCAGCCAACTTAGGCCCTCATCCCCAGGGTAGCAGAGGCATAAAATTTCTTTCCAAACATGTCCAAGGATCTGCTTTCTTGGTCCATTGGGAATTTTTTTTTTTGAAGTGCTAACTTTGTCTCCCTTAGGGCCCTGAGTCACTGCAACAGGGTTCTTAAAAAGGTGCCTTTGTGAATCCATAACTCTCTAAAATCAGCCTGGCTTACAAGGAGCAAGTAGAAGGGTGTCTGGTTGTAAGGAAGAGTCCAACAAGACATCGTCCACTACCTCTAAGACTGGAGGAATGGTAAGAGGTTAATGCTTGGGAAGATTTAGGAATTCCTGTACCCTCTTCTTTGACTGAAGGTAATCTTGAGCTTCTAATTTGAAGTGCTCCCTTAGAGTATGCAGGATCTCACCAAAAGATCTGTCCTCAGCAGGTGAAGATGAGACTAGGTTCTCACAGTCTGAATCCTCATAGGAAACAACAGACAAACCTTCCTCAAAAGTGGATTCCTCATTGTCATTCTCTGAATCAAAAGAATCTGAAGGGGAGATGTCCCTTTTCTTTTACCAGAAGAAGATTCAGGGGCAGCACCAGGGAGGCTAAGGTGTCTAGATCTGACTACAATAATCAAATCCACAGTGAGAATAACCAGGTCTTGTTGATAAGCCTGAGACTGGGAGTGGTAGCTGGTAGTCTTTGGCTGGGGTAAGCTGGAAGCAGACTTTTTAAGTGAGGCCTTAGGCTTATGCCTATGAGTGATATCAGTGCTACAGCTGGGGATGTGGACAAGTGGGTGCATCCCTAGAAAACTGAACCGAGGTGATCTCCTGACATCTGAGTACTCTGGTCTCCTTTTCGTCAAATGGAAAATGGTTGTCAGAAGCCAGAACCTGCAAAGCGGCTCTGACCCCAACCAATGAGCTAAGACCTTCAGTTTGTGCAGAAGCAGAGGGAGCCGGCGGCATACTGGACTCCAAACAGTCTTGATAGAGTACTGTGCCACAACTTCAGCTGTCTGAGGGAACTGCAAAACTGTCTCACCTTCTACTAAGATAACAAGCCTGAGTGATCTGGCAGACAGTGAAAGAGCATCACTCGGTACCCTATGCTTCGAACACTTCTTATTCCTAGACAGATCAACCTCAGCCTGACCAATGGCTAACACGGTATGAGAAGGCCCTAATGACTCACTAAGGTGCTTAGCTAGAATGTCCTCTGTCTCCTGGAGGGGAAGGAAATCCCATCAGTTAGACTACAACAGCAAAACACAAAGAACATCTATAGGTTCTTAAGACCAGTGATATTTCTGTTGGAAACCTCTGTGACTTTTTGAGTTTGTGGATATGTTGAGTGGGGTACATCCCAAATGGGGCAATGTATATTATAACGGGTCTGATCAGTGCTGAATATATGAGAAAGATAACATTTTAGATACAATAAAGCCTGTTATTAACTTGTCCTAAGTAGAAGGATTTTTTGACTACAGCTGTCAGGTGAAGATCAAAGAAGAGGCAGGAAGATCAAAGAAGAGGCAGTTGTCAAATCTAAGTGCCCAGGTCCCTGACTATTGTTTTGTTTAGTTAGGGAGTGTTATTTATGCTGTATATTGTGGGAAATGGCTGTTTTTGAAAGAGATACTGCACATTTTTAGTGTTCAATTTAAGCCCATTAGCCACACATTAGGATTATCTAGGTTGAGCTCCATATGAATGTTAATATTGTAGGCTTGTACTTTTCCATTGCCTGATGTCATCTTATTTTAAGAGTAATTAACATTACAGGTTGAAGCTTCCCTTGATATTTCAAAACACTAGATCTTTTTGGATGTAATGAAGTGTAATGATGTGTCTAGATTTTGCAAGTACTGACTTTTTATTACTGTCTACTAAACATTAATGTTGGGGTATTTGGTTTTATTTGTTTATAATGCATGCAAGTTAGAAGCAAGTTAGAATTATTGTTACAGCCTGACTACCCTGTGTGTTACAATTTTGATTTTTTTTTCAGATCATCACATTATAAACATTCATTCAAAAAAACAACGGGATTGCCATCCTTGTAAATACCCAAAGTGGGCCATTTTTATAGAAATATGAGATTTTGCAGGACAAGCCATACCCACAACTGGTGCAAAGGAGTGGACTTCACTTTTTTTTAAATTTTATCTTTTGTTGACTGGGTTAGTACCACTGCATGTAGTGGCCTCTCTTTAGACAAGATCCAAGGTGGTATTTATACTACTAGGGGAAATTTGGCCAAGGTATTGGGTAACTTCCCACTACTCTTTTTGACAGGTGCTGTGGGATCTTTTACATTCACCTGAGCTACCACCCACTCAAGCAAATGAATACTGGTTTAACATTTCATCTGAAGAATGAAAATAAAGGCTCATTATTGAACAATTTGACTTGGTTACGCTTCTTCATATAATATATAGGGGTGGCATATAAAAACGTGTTTTATGCAACTATTAACTCATTACAGCCGAAATATTTTATCTTAAAGCTTACACAGTGGCAAACCTAACTGTACTGATATCTGACCACTGTCTAGTGCACGTAAAGAGATATTAATAACTGTTCATAGTATTTATCCATATTGTCATAAATGTCATGTTTGTACAAATATCTCAATACCCAAGTAACTCAGGCAGAACTGCTTGCACTCCTATGCAAGCTGGAAACCACTGGATAAACACTTTATATAAGTAAAGCTTTCGGATACAATCGGATGTATTGAAAAAGGATTGTATCCGAAAGCTTTACTTATATAAAGTACTTATATAAAGTGTTTATCCAGTGGTTTCCTGCCTTGTTTTTTGCACTCCTATGCAAGCTACCATCTCTGGAGGAGCAAAATGCTGCTGACAGTGTATAACTTGAGTAGTTGCTGAGATACTGCAAATTGTTTACAAAATATTACAAACATAAGAGTTACTGTGGTTACTGTATTATAAAATCCAGTTTAAGACCTAGAACCTGAATAATACTACCACTATAAAATAACATGTTCTGAAACGTTTGCCATTTACACTTCTTAGTAAACCTTACAGTTCCAGAGATATTAATATTTGTTTGAAATGTGAGGACATAATTTAATTCAAGCAAAAAAGCTTGGTTACAGTTCAAACTTCCAGAGCTCCACTGGAGGAAATGAGTTAAAGGAAATCTAGGCAATATTTATGCACTAAAATCTCAGAACATTTGCCATTTTTTATGTTTTGTCCCCAAAGGACACAATTGCTCAAACAGGGATTGTCCTCATAAACAGGGGCAGATGATGACTCTAAAAGCCAAGCATTGCACGCCCAGAGTAATTATCACATCTCCATTTTGGCATCTCCAAGTCTAGCTCCCCTTATTCAAGTCTCATTTGTCCGAGAACCCTTTCCATCTTTGGCCCTTTAGGATGCTACTTAGCCTATCCCTCAGGCAAGCTTATCTAGATTGACATTCTCTATGTCTAACTGTACGGTTTGTACAGTTCCATTAACAAGAAGCCCTGCACATTCTTCCAGGATAGTCCACATTCTCACTTCTGACAAAAGTCTAATACCAGAAAAAACTTTCAAGAGGAAGCAGTCTGTTTTTTTTGGCATTGTCAAAGGGTCTAGATTTGCATACTGTTCCTATACCATCAATTTTATATTACAGGTCACATATTTTTGACAAAGTCCTTAGATTACTTTCAATTAAAGTATAACTTGCTTCTATTTCTGATCTCCAACAAGGCTCAAAATCTATAACCTTGACATCTTTGAAAGTACATACAGCATTTCTGATCTGTACCTTTCTTAAAAGGCCTCCCATTCAAAATTCATGTTCCTTCACAGGATTTATATTTTGTACTGGAAGAAAACTTAATTCTTCCTCTTTGAACCTGCCTCTATGGCAAAATGTTTTGGAAAATTGTTTTGTAGCACATACAATGTGATAAGGTGTCTTTCTTTCACTGGGCTGTGGTACAGACTATGCTACCAGCAAAGTCCTAATGGTGCTTTTGGGATATATGTTGGCCAGCAACCTCATTGTGGCCAAAAGCAGACTTTATATGAAGCTGAAGAAATGTCTACACTGTAGTGCAGTTTGACTCTGGACATTGGCAGTTGGTGGCTGTCTATAGATCTGAAAAGTCCAGTTTTGTCACCCCACATTTTTCTGTCAGCTTTAGAAGACGGCTCTGTTCAAATGCCTTTCTTCATCCCTGGTTGCTTAGTATCCTGTGAGGATATCTACTGTGCTATTGACCTTTAAGTTAAGTACAATGCCTTGAGACTCACCAGTGATAAAAAGAAGATAACCTCAGGTCTGTATGGCTAATCTGCAGAGGGGGCATGAGTAGGTTCCTCTGCCTCTGCTTACTATATTACAGGACTATAGTGTAGCCTGTGGTCAAAGCAAGGATTATTGCCAACATCTATCTGACATTGATATTCTGCTTCTCTTGTTTGGGGGTCCACAGGTTTTACACCTTGTGGTTCCAGGTGTGTGACCCCCAGACCTTGTCTGATGCATCTGCACTCAGGTTTGGATTGTGAGTGGTGGTCTCAAATGGTATTCCCACATTTGCCCTGACCTGAATACCCCAAACAAGGAGATTCCTTCTAAATTCAAGGAAGGACTGCTAGCTCCTTCCACAGGTTCATAGGCAAGTACTAGGCTAGCTGCCCTTGTTGGTCACTTTACGCCTAGCCAATTTCCCTTACAAAGCTGAGACTCAAACTCTGTACCTCATGACTATGAGGTAAACACCTTATCCATTCTACCGAATGCCAACCCCATATAACAGTATAATTTTTTACATAGCACTGAATTTTTCACGCATGAAGTTTTGTCATAAATTCCAGGGCTCTAGATCATATATATAAAGAAAAGCCTTAAGTACATGTATTTTTATTTACTTTTCTGCCCTATGGACTAAAAACTAAGATCTAAGGCCCTGATCAAACCAATTATAGAACACAACACTCCCTTTGGGATGCATCTCACTGCCCCCTCTTTTGTGTTGTATATGCTCCTTGGAGGGGACTTATACCTTGCCTTCAGAGCAATCAGAGACCCAGAGGTCCAACATCTCTTGTATCTTCACAAACCAAATAGTCCCACAAATAAAAGAACAAGGGGATCTATGCCTTCTTCAGCTGAGCAATGAAAGAAGATGGAGAAACAATTCATTACTCAGTGGTTTCTACACCTCTTGAACAGACTTCCCCTGAAGATAAAGCAGTGTGATACACTATTTTCCTTTAAACTGGACATGGACATTATGATGGGTATTCATAAATTTACCCTGGGCTTGACTGGCCAACCCTCCTTGAAAGAGGAGGTACAGTCCAGGGTGGGAACTAGCAAGGCATAATGGTTGCAAGACTCAACAGTCACGAACTTCCTATGCTACAATTCCTATAAAGTATAAACAGACTTAAAAGATGGGGCATTAGTAGGAATTATGAATTGTTGTTTGGGGTTAAGTATCCATGCTACCATTGGTCTGAGTCAAAGGTAAACTGGAATTTTCCTTGCAGCTATTCTTTTGAATGGGCATGGATATGGTAATAATTTAAAGGGTAGACATGAACACCCTAAGTCCTTAGGGATGCAACTACTAGACAAGGCATTTCATGAAGACACTGGAAACAAAAGACTGCCTAAGGGGTTCAGGCACCTAGGCAGCGAGTCATTTTCCTGGGATACACCTGTTTGGGAACACATACCTGAAGTGACATTCAGCTGCAGAGAAATATGACTACTGTGAATTCCTGAGGGCAAACAGAAGCACACACTGCCACACCAACAGCTCTGATAACCAAATGCATGGGGGCAGAAGAAGTAATGAGTGTTGTGCTCAGTGTACAGTACATGCTTATGTAACTACAACATGCAGAAGTGTGCTACAACATGGAGGAAATCCTGCATGTTACTCTAGTCACATTTATGCTCCAGTATGAATTTTAGGTAATGTTTCCTAGACACTGTGAAGGGGGTAGTGGGCCACACACACCAATTATAAAGGCACCGTCCATTGTGCACTGCATTTTTACTGCCACTGACATGTCTACTGACCAGCCTACTGCTGATGCCTGCTATACTGTCTGCTGTCTCATGTTTCCTTGGGGGCCATGGACATTTTGTTATTGAAGTTTTGGGCATGGCAATGCATTCTTCTCTTTGCCCAAGGGAAATTTGCAACAGCCATATTTCTCTGCAGGTGAATATCACTTAAGCCATGTGTCTCCAACTGAATGTACCAAAGGAAAATGTCTCCCTGCCTAGGTGCCTGAACCCCTGCCTAAAAGGCAAAGGAATAAACTCAGAATAAAATCCTCCTACCGTGAACATAAGGAATCATCCATGCTCTCTCCATATAGGAGCATACAAATATATGTCATTGAGGTCCAGAGTGACCTTGAATGCACCAGGTAAGGAGAAGACTACAGTAAAATAATTTACTTTGAGATATCCAGTTCAGACATCCACAATTGGTCCCTACTGAGGGTCAATAATTGATGGAAATAAAATCCCTGGCCTTAATGTTACAGAAACAACTTTTCTGCAGCTCCCTAAGTCAAGAGGTAGTCAGCTGGGGTAAAGCTAACTCTAAATGCTCCACTGGGACTGTAGACATCCCCATAAAATAAGGGAACATCTTGAATTCTATTTTGTCACCTTAAGAGATTATGGGGCATGAAAGGATAGGCTTAAAAAGGCTCTAAGGCTGTTAGTCTAGTAACATCCTATGTCCAGCACCCATTTGTCTAATCTTCTCCCAATTTCCAGTGAAGAGCAAGTCAACCTTGCAGGAGGTGTTGGGATGAAAATATGGGGAGGGGCTATTCTTGGTGGGTCATAACTGCTTGGAGGGCCCTGTGGTGCTATTGCCAGAATGCTTTCTTAACACACCCTTTTTATTGTCCTGACACTTTTACTTCTCAAATGCTCTCTTTTGCCTGGCTTGCTGACTTTTGGTATGATGTTGGAAAGAGGAAAATTATTTGGATAGATAATTTCTACTTTACATAATAAATGATGAATGGAAATGCTGTTTTCCAGTATTCATTGTCTTCCCCCCTTTTCTCCAGCTTTTAGAAAATTTCCTGAATGGGAAGACCAGAAAGGATGTTCATAAATAGGGCAAGATTACGTAGCTGCCCCTTAAAATCCTCTGACAGGGGATGAATTCCTAAATACATATGTCTCCCAATGACAGAGCTTGGTTTTACTGCCTTTAATTCTGCAATGACAGCATTGCACCCACACTTTATAGCACTTTCCTACCTTCTACTGCAATATGGGCCAGTCTGGAAATTTGTTCCTTCATGGTCTCATCCTTGATCTCGAATGCCAGCTCTTCAGCTGCTTCAGGATCCCTCCTTTGTATTATATAATGTCAATCTGACAGTTCATAGCAGCAAAGTTGAGGGTGAGACATGTGTACATTCCCCCCACCTACCCAGCACCCTACTCTCCCTATCACTTGGGAGGGTATCAGGGCCAGAGTTAACTTTAAGGCCCAAGCAGCATCAAGAGAAAGTACAACCATGTCTGCCTTCAGATTCTGGTATAAATATGGGAAGCTTAATGGACTCCACAGAATAATCTGTTCGCTCCCTTGCAAGCAGAAGATTGTGAATGCAGCCCCAAGCTTACTGCCATAAATACATCTTTAAAGGCCTCAAAAGTACTGGTATTACAGCAGTGGGATCAGACTCATCCAGGTTTAAAAATCTCAGTAAATCTCTCTCTATATATTTTTTTCTCAGAAATATCTTTGGATTCCCATTTGTAGTCTTCTCTCATGAATGGCTGGAGATCTTCCAGAATGAGACTTCCTTAGGTGTTGACTAAGAACAGATGACATCTGGGAAGTGTATGCCAAGTCTTCTCCATATTTTGACCAAGACTGATCCTATAACAGGAAATTGTTTCATTTTCATTTTTATGTCTAACTGCCTGGGGGGGTGGGATGAGTGGAGGCATATTACTAGTTCTACCACAATGTGAAAGCTCTTCACCCAGTTTCTTAACATCATACAGGGCAGTGTCCTGTTGTGAAGGATTACAGGCATTAAAAACAACAGGGCCTAGAAGGACTACAACAGGAAGGGTGTAGGTTGCTTGTACAGTCACCAGTTAGGCCATGTGAATATTCTGGGAAAACAGTTATGTTCTGCAAATGTGCTCCTGGCATCGGTATTATGTACTTAGCACAGCCAATTCCTTTTTACCAGCTGCAGTCACAATTTCCATTCAGACATTTCAGTCACACCTTAGTGGAAGTGGCCTCCAAGCCCAGCATACTTTTAATGTGATATGATATCTGGTAAGACATGCAGGAAGCTGCTGACATGTTGATTTCCCCAAGGGTTGGTTAGAGGCCGGCAGGCAAAAAAAAAAAAAAAACGCAGCAACACGGGTTCAGATAATTTGAAAACTAATAAGCAAAAAGTTAAGACTGCATACAACCAGGGTCCAGTAATTTATTCAAAAATTGTTTTCATTTTTTGTCAAAAGACTTCATCAGGTTGATAAAAAGGTGCACTACTTCTATGGATTTTCCTAGTGAACTCCCACAAATCTGTCAGCCTGTGATTAAGTGAAACTGTTTGAAGCAAAAAAAAAGGGAACTTGGAATCTGACTCCTGTATGAGGCACATCCAGAGAAAAAGAAAACAATTTTCTCAGAATCATTACCAGCAAGGAGGCAGTTATGCAACTCATAATAGAATAGGTTTCCTAACGGGATTCTTAGCCTTCGTAGAGGTCTGCAGAAAGGAGCTCTGAGATCTGCAGACTTTATCACCATAGTACAGCACATGCCTGCAGCAAAAGAACTGAAGAAGACGTTGACTGCTCCCATTACCTTTGACACGGGTGTGAAGCCCCTCCTCTGGGCCAGTAATTAAGGAGCCTGAATCCTCACCACTGACACTGGAAAAGGACATTCACTTGGAACAAAAACAGATACACACAGTATTTCCAGATGCTGCTCTCTGCACCAAGCACAATTTCCCTTAAGAGCATGCAGGGAACATGCAGTTCGGCGTCTAGGTTTCCCCCTCTCTCTCCCTCTCTAGGCCCCCAGTAAGACTCCCCACTGGCACAGATACAGAGTTGAGTTGGGTCCTCAATCGAGTGACCCAAGCCAAGTCCTTCACCACCCTTAATGCAGCAATGCAAGCACATACACTTTCATCTGCCTTGGTCTATGCTCACAAAACTTTTTTTCTGTAAGCTTCAGATGTTAACAAAGTAGTTCAATAAGCACTGTTGGACTTTATCATAATTTAAACAATCAGTATTGGACAATTTAGAAACAGCAGTTACAGGTTTACCATGGCATAAGGGGGTCAGGAACTGTACCCAGAGCCCTTGGTCAACATTACACTGTTTGCATACTCTTTCAAACATATGAATAAAACTATCAAAATTATCACCCTCTCTAAGCTGTGGAAGAAATTTACTGACCTTTACTTCTTCTGGGGTTTGGTTATTCCCTTCCCCATTACCTCCATGTTCCTGTTGAAGAGTCAGCATCTCCCTCTCATGTTGTCACTGCTTCTCATTTTCTTCACCCTCCCAAATGCCGTAGTGTCTCTGCTGATTCTAATTCCATCTGTTTCTCCTTTTCTTCGGCCTCCAAGCACTGCAGTCTCTGAAATGATTCTAATTCCAAACATTTGGCCTGCAGTTCAAGTCCCTCTAACTCCAGATGGATTTTTAAGTCCTCTGAGGAAAAGGTGAACTTGTCCTGTTTCTGAGGGCTGCAAATTCCCATCATCAGACTGGTTATCCTCCTGGTTGCTGGTCTGAGCTGTGACTAAGGCTGAAATCATTTCCTCTTTAGTCAGGCTGGCATGCACCAGTCCTTTGCACTCCTTGGCCAACTGGTTCTTTGTCAGCTTGCCATAATCCTCTGCTGACATTTTTGCCTGCTTTCCCTGACTAAACTAAACTAACAAAAATAAATAAAACTGTTGTGAAAATGAAATTCTGTATGTTTACCTTGCAGCTGCTGGGAGTACTCACACCTTCAGTGACAACTGCCTGCAGACTACAGAAGTCAATTAATATCCACACCACTGCCCACCAAAATGTGACCACCCCCCTGCCAGTAGACAAGGAGCCCAAATCCTCACCACTGACACTGGAGAGAGACATTCACTTGGAACACAAATAGATACACACAGTATTTCCAGATGCAGTTCTCTGCACTAAGCACAATTTCCCCTGAAGAGCACATAGGGAACACACTCAGTGCAGGGTCTGGATTTCCCTTGCTCTCTGTCTTCAGGCCACCAATAAGACTTCCCACTGGCACAGACATAGAGTTGAGTCTTCAGCAGAGCATCCCAGGCAAAGTTCTCCACTACCCTCTCTGTGAAACCAGAGCTTTGTATCCCCTGCTCCAAGTAGCTGACACACACATTCTTTGAGATTTGATTTTCACACCCACACACACACATGGGAAAGGCTGGCACAGATTTGCCAGCTAAGCCCCTCTGCCCAGACTATAAGGTAGACACTGCCACCAGGCCACTCCAAAGACAGCTACTCTAAGCCTCTTACAAAAGTACCCAATTATACTGAGTGAAATTAATATTAATACACATGCTAAGATTTGACCAATGCAGTAAGGCTTTCAGGAATGGCCACAGTGTCACCAAATAAATATCAGTACTCTCAAAGGTAAAAATATTCTCTAAAAGGCCAGCCACAATGAAAGGGTTACATATATTTAATAATAAATAAAAGAACATGAAAATACTAAATATCTATTTACAATAAACACCAGAGTTTCATCACAGGAAATATTAAAAACAACCAAAATGGATAGATTCACACAGAAAAACAGTATTTAACTAATCTCACAATATTTTGTCGAATAATCTAAAAATTACTATTCCTTCGTTACTTACTAAAGTAAAGCAAGATGAAGTAGGTGAGTAGTCATCCTTCATTGTCAAGTTTCAAAAATAGACTGTGCCGAGACCTCTGTCTCTTCTAGTATTAAAACATCACTTTAATCCTGGATTACAGAATTACATCACATGCATCTGGCCATCTGACTTCTGGCTCCCATAATACCCCTCCCCTTTACTAGAAACTATACCAGAATGACAGACACATGTGCCATAACACACACACACACACACACACACACACACACACACACACACACACACACACACACCTTTGCTTCTGGAAGTCATAAATAATTTCAAACTTTCACCCTTCCAGACTAACAATTAATTCACCCCCAAGTACAATACAGAAGGCTTCCTAGTACAGACTTTTTTGTTTCTGGCTCCACCGAGGCCTGTGAGATATAATCTTTATGGCCTAAATTAAGTAATTTAATTCAAACTATTTTTCAAAGTTAGTTGGACTGAGATTAACCTCTTCTCTTCCAGTATCCTTTGCTACAAGATATTTATTTCAATAGTTCCAATACAATCTGACATACAGGTATATTTATTTTCTGTCCAGCTGGATCCGCTGCTGGTAAATTTTTAACACAAGCAACTTTACAAATACATCTTCAACACAAGCACCTGTACAAATCAGCTGATATACAAATGGCATACAATTCTTTACAAAACTCCAGCTAGCCATGCTGGTATATGTTACACCTCCGCTGCCATACTTCTCCTGGCATAGCTGGCAATACCTCACATCATCACAACATGTATGTGTCCTGCAATAGGAAGGAGCCAGTATATGCCGAGATGTCTGTAGAGCTCTGGAAGTTGGACTGATTTGGCAGATACCAACCTGCTGCCAATTACCACATGGCTTGAATACAGCTGCAGCAGGGATCCAAACAGAAAAATGAAAAAACAGCTATTTTTGCTGCTAATTTCAGTAAGAATTTGTCTTTCCTTCCTCACTTGTACTTGTGTATTCTATTTTACTATTCTGTTGGAAAGTGTTCATTTCAAATATATAGCGTACCAAGTATTTATGCCAAATGTACAACAACAGTTATGTATATTACAACAGATGAACATGTTTCAACAAGTAAGCGACAAGGTTTTCCTTCCCAGCTGGGGTATGCATACTGTGAACAAATGTTCATTATTTTTTGTGGCATGCAATAAGATATTTTATGCATGTAATCACCTGAAAGTATGCTAAAGTTAGAATCCAAAACACAGAGTACAGTTATTGCAAGAGTAAGCTTTGACAAACAACTCCATACTTGCACCAGGCTGCGGGGTTTTCAAGTACATGATATGGGAAATAAATGTTACTTGTCAAGACAAACACTACCTTATTTGTAACATGAAAGGCCAACAAATGATGCACTGCAGGTGGAATAAAACAAAAGTATGCGAGTGGAAGCGAATTTTACTGAAAGTGCTACCTAACTCACTGGCTTAATGTAGAGTGTACATGGGATGGGTAATGCATTAACAGCAGAAGATATTTAGGCATTAGAAGGAGATGGCATATGAATTTTATCATGAAACAAGAAACGAATACAATGAATACACAGGCAAAAACATTCTTGGTACAGTGAAAGGATGAGACACTGCAGGTGTGTTCCCATCTCCAGGTGAGGTACAATGAACATTCTCCTAAGATGACAAACATAGAGATGTGCCTGAACAGAGAGGGCACTATTCAGTTCGAGTCACTGTTTAAAAGTAGCATTTATATCATTAACCATTTTAGACAGAAAATGTTCATTCAAGTGAAATTACACATTAGTAAGGCATAGTAACCAAATGAGCATCTCTTAATAGTTGATCAGTTAAATGCAATTATTAGATCAAAAGAAAGGATGGATAAAAAGAAAGAACCCCATGTCCAGAATGCATAAGACCACACAACAACATACACACTTCTTTGTCACTGTTTGGCTCATTACTGTGCTGATAACTGTATTGATTACATTTGGGATTAGAAAGTAGTAGTTCATGAAATAATAAGGATGAAGAATATTCACAATCCCTTTGTTAGATTGCACTGCCTTATTCTGCGAGAGTCTCCATCTTTAGATACCTCAGATTGGAAGATATGGAAAATGGACCTTCTGTTATTCAATGGAGAGATACTAGCTTTGTGCATTGCTATTGGTAATCATTAGGATCTGTGAAGCAGCATCAAACTGGAAAACAGGAAGCATACAGAAGGAATATAAAAACAAAATATAGAATATATGCATAGTATACAAAAATGAAAGAGAGAAACAAGCTTTGAAAAAACAGACTAAAGACTTGCCTATAAATATATTAAAGAAATAAAAACTCAAAAAAATCAGGAAATGAAAATATGGAAGAAAGAAAACCACAAGATTGTATGGAAGATATAAAGCTATTTTATTGAGTCCAAGATGAAAGTTCTATGACATCTATAGGCTACAGGTTAAAACAGAGGAGGACTTAGATCGCTATCTTGGAAATGATGGACCCTAAGGGTATAAAGAAGGTTTACAGAATCAAATTAATGCAGACTATGAGATATTTTTACAGAACGTTATATAAAAGCCAATCAAAACTAAATAAAATAATTGGCCATTACATTTTTAATTATCTTCTATCTTCTCAAAGAGGCATCAAAACTATACAAAATGAGGCTATCATTTTTTGGAAGGGGCCAGGCTGTGTATGAAGTCAAAGGGAAGTTATAGGATCACTGCTAAATAACTACTGGTAGGGCTTGTTGGAGGGTTTCAGAGGAATTTGGCCAATAAATGGGCGTAACTTTTTCAAAATTAAAGGTAGTGTATACTACTTAGAAGGGGCACATTCCACTGGAATAGTGCATGTTCAAAAGGAAATGAAGCTAGTGATTGCTGCACTTTATGAAACACAGTGAAGGAATGTCTCCAGATGCATCTGCTGAAATTGCCTTTAGAAATTCAGCCTGATGGTCCTAAGTAGTTGGGTGTACTGTCAACTTTGTGCTTGAGATCGGCTGTTGTCTCTCTTGTCTTGAAACTGCCCAAAATTACTGTATCTGTCTCTTTAAAAAGACAGCAAAAGTTAGTAGACCAGGTGGACTGGACCAACATGGAGCCACCAGTGATAAAGGTTCCATGTCAGTTTAAAATCAAAATAAAGCAAATGTCCAAATTGGCCAAAACAGCTTTTATTGGTATACATGTTAAAATAATGAAACTTTGTAGGCGCTTTTGCAGTGTCCCCACTTCCTCAGGCCATAAGCACAAAAGATTCAGTGCTTACCAAAAGTTTTAGAAAGGCATGAACCAACTGAAAATCATAACAGTACACATGACTAAAGCAAAAACCAATAAAATTAGTGGAACAGTGGTCTTTTTTTAAGAGCCAGTTTTAAAGACACATGCTCATAGGCCAGGCCTGCAATTGGCTCTAAAATCAATAATCCAGCTTAATCCACTGTATTCAGTCCTGTTACATAAATCTTCTTCCCTGATATTATCTTTAAGCAAATCAAGAACCAGAAACTTAAATGAGTGTTCCTCACCCTTCTCTAATACGTTTAGCTATTTCACTAGTAGATTTCTCATTCTTAACATCATTACAATGTTCTAAAATCCTTTCTTTTAATGTGCGATTCGTTTTACCTATATAGAATGCTTCACACTTCTTACACTGTGCTAAATAAACTAAATTTCTGGTCTTAAAGTCTACATAAAGACTAAAATAAATATCCTTCCCTGTCCTAGGGTGCTGAATGTAAAGTACACTCCAAACAGAGCTGCAAACCTTACACGAATGGTAGGGGTACCCAGCCGATCTGATCTAACTCTATCAGCAGACTACTGCTGTCTATAGCGAAGGTAGTGTTTTAGTGTTTTATTATTCTTACACACAAATTTCAGCACTGTGCCCCTAAACTCTTAAGGTCATCATCCGTCATTAAAATGGCCCAGTTTCTCTTAGTCACATCACATATCACTTTCACATCACTGGAAAACACAAGTGAAACCCTAGGTATAGTATTAAGACTCACAGACCTAATTTTTGGCTCTGTAACTAACTTAGCTGAGAAATATGGTTATCCTTGGTCATCCTAGTACAACATACATCTTTTAGCATTCTAGTGCAATAGCTAAACATGTATTAGAGAAGGGTGATGAATACTCATTTAAGTTTCTGGTTCTTGATTTGCTTAAAGATAATATCAGGGAAGGAGATTTATGTAACAAGACTGAATACAGTGAATTACGTTGGATTATAGATTTTAGAGCCAGTTGCAGTCCTGGCCTTAATGAGCACGTCTTTAAAACTGGCTCTTAAAAAAAGAGCACTGTTCCACTAACTTTATTGTTTTTTGCTTTAGTCATGTGTACTGCTCTGATTTTCAATTGGTTCATGCCTTTTTAAAAGTTTTTGTAAGCACTGAATGTTTTCTGTTTATGGTCTGGGGAAGCGGGGAGGCCATGAAAGCTCTTACCGAGTTTTATTATTTTAACTTGTATACTAATAAAAGCTGTTTCGGCCAATTTGGACATTTGTTTTATTTCTATTTTGGCTTTGAATTGTGCCTTTGGCCCACCATTCAATGTTTTGTTCTCCATGTCAGTTTAAACAAGAGCTCTTTTCAACTGCTGCTTTTCAGATGTCAGAAAAATCCACTACTCCATTTATTAATCAGGCACACTCTTTTACCAGCTTGGTGGTTGCCAAGTCAGATTTTGACATGGAAGTAAGACTCTGTAGAACCTTGACACAGAGACCATCAACACTGACACATACTTCTAACTACTAGCAGTTCTGATGCTGACTATAGGAAACCAGGAGTAGCCTTCTGTCAGGTGCTGAAAAAATGCTAGTTTTATCAATTCCCAGCAGGGTTTTTTGGCAGAAAAATTACCCTACCCCTTTTGCTACCATGTCTTACGATATGATCAATTCTTCCTTGTTAGCACCTACCTTTTTGGTGCTAAGCCTTAAAAGACAGACATCAATAAATGCTTTTTCAACATGGAAGTATCCACTTCTGTTCACTCCTGACTAGAGAATGATATTCACTACATTAATGACTCCAGTGCTGACATTGACTTAACTGGTACAGAATTCGATCCATCCCAGGTTAACACTGTGGTCTCTCACCCAGTTTGCAGACTCTACATTCAGTCTTGCAATGCTGGTGTTGACATCAATGCCCATCTTTATTGGTGCCAATGTCAGCTCTGGTGCTGCTGAAGGCAGGGGTTGTGTCAGGGGGCTCTCTGGGTGTAATGCCTTTGCCAGCCTCTGTGTTGATACTTAGCTAGCATACGTTTGTGTTCTGATGCTCCATTTCACTCAGTCCATATCAGTGTCTGTTTCTGTACCAGGAGCTCCTGCTGATAAGGTAGCCTTGCAGCTTCCCGCATATAAGGCTAGTATCCAAGCTCTGCAGTGACTTCCCTGTCTACTTCAGCACATTCATTGCATTCTGAATCATCACCTCCTCAGGTGCACAAGAAGGCCTAATGTAAGCAACAGATCACAGACATTTCCATGCAGTCTCAGGACACTGATTCTCCTACATCACCCCCAAGATGATCCCAGTTTCAGAGATGTCCTGGAGATGATGGAGCAAAACAGAGTGTACTTCTGCTACAGAAAATTCCTTGGTACTCACAACAACTCTTGGGTGTTCTCATCAATTGCATAAGTAATAAAAGTAGACATTAGTGCTTCTTGGGTACCTCCTGAAATAGGGACCTTGATCCACAACAAAGCAAATAGGAGTTTCTGAGAAGAGACTCCTAAACCTGACACTTTCACATCAGCAGCATCTCTCAGGAAGGCTCATACACCCCAGAGCACAGTAGCATACCCCCCAGACAATGTGTCCTGATTGAATAACTGCTCAGGGAACCATGTCTATAAACCTTTGGTCATTTGTCTTAGAGTGCTGAGTTATTTGGGACATATGGTACACTTTTGCAGAGAAATATCTAACAGAATGATCCAAACCACTGACCACTTACCAAAAAGATTTAAATCAAGGGCAAAATAAATTCATAACCTGTAATGGGTTTGACTATGCCAGACCTTACCATAAGGGTAGCATTTAATGCACAAAAGGCTTTGAGAAAACTGCAGCATCTGGCATCATTGTTCACCAGTAAACTTGGGTGAGTTTGACCATCTTTGTCAAGGGCACCAAGGCCACTTTTATGGATAGTCCTCTTCATGGTCCTGAGGTATTTGGCCCCAAGGTTAAATCTCATACAGTGAAGATGGAGCAGGAGGGCAAAACTTAACAGCAGCAGATGTAAAGTGCTTCATTCTTTATACAGTCTTCTCCAGGACCCAAAAGAGCCCAGGGCACATATGGTTTTGGTGTGTGTAACAAAAGAATAAAGAGAACAGGGTGATAATATCTTGGATCTTGCACCATCCCTTGTAGAACTTCATCACTTGTTATGTCTGACCATAAAACTGTCTACTTTGAAATAATCTGAAACCAGAGATCCCTTCCACCCAAGGTACTTATAGAAATTTCTTTAAGACAAACTACCTGCTCCTAAGTGATACATTGCCAAACATCAAATCCCCAATAAATCCATCTAACTCCACTGAATACACAGAAACGTATGCCACCACAATATACCAGCATGTAAACAGCTGCAGAGATGCAGCTGTACCAAACAGGAACAAGTGCAGGGCAAACTTCAGAAACAAACCCATATCAACAGCCTTTATAATAAAAGGAAAAGAATTTTGGCCAAAGGTAAAAAGGGTAATTCCCAGAATGTTACCAGCCCTTGTCATGGAAATAAACTCAGGAACTTAATAAAATCAACCAAAGCAAAGTTTGTGGCTAAAATAGCTACCAAAGTCAAAGACAATAACAAGGCTGATTGTAAATGATGTTACCTACACTGAGGTTGACAAATTTAGCTATAACTTTAACCCTTTCTCCCCTCCATCTGTCCCTAAAAATATACCTGAAACTGGCTCATCTCCAGCTATAACACAAGACCAAATCCTACAAGTGCCATCAAAAACTAAAAATACTACATTGATGGGTCCTGACAGCATCTCTGGATGCATCTGAAATATCACATAGCAAGATTTAGCCATACCCCTAACAGCAGTGTTCAGTCTCAGACTCTATAGAGGTTTTGTAAAAAGCAAATGGAATGCTCAACTGGGAACAAGAACATCTGAAAAAGAATGACTCTTTGCAATATCAATGTAACTAAATGGAGAGAAAAAGAAACCCTCATTTATGTAGTCTGAAAGCACAGAGGATTAAGGATATGAGATGTTAATGAGCAGTTTACTGCAGTCCAGGTTTAGGTTCATAGGTTCATACTAGGCTATCTGCCCTAGGGCATTTATAAGCCTAGCCAGAGTGTGTTTGGCTTTCGCCACCCATTTTAAATTAATTTTGCCATGCCCTTTTTCGAGGTTAGTATACTGTGCCTCTGTCTAACAGTGACACAGAAGTGATACCCAGGGTAAACCTACGATCTCCCATCCACTCATCAAGATTCCTCTTGAAGAGAGTCAATGAGGGACTCTGCCTAACCTGGACTGGGATTGTATTCCAAAGTGAAGGGAGCCTCTTGGTTATGAATCTGTCCCTCCAGCATGTCCTATTTATTTCAGTGCTGAGGTTCAAGTCTCTCGAGCGCGTAGCTCGATGGGATTTGGATTTTCTGAGTTGCAGCATGTCCATTAATTCCAGGTTGGACATGGCTTTATACATCAGGCACAGATCGCCTCTGAGCAGGCGGTATGCCAGTGAGTAGAGCTGGAGTTTCTTTAACCGGGCAGCATATGGCATCTGTTTGAGCCCTATGATCCTCTTGGTAAGGTACTTTTGGGGTCTTTCCAGTTGCTGCAGGTGTCTGGTAAGGTACATCCCAAAAGGGGCATTGTACTCAATTATGGGCCTGATGAGGGATGAGTAAAGAGGCACGATGACCTCCCCTGATCTAGATGTGAATCCCTTCATGATCAGGTGGGCTATATAAAATGTTTTTCTAACCACTTTGGCCACGTGGTTGTCAAATAAGAGACTGCTATCAACTTGGGTCCCCAGGTCCCTAATTACTTCTTCCGTACTTAATGGATTACCACCTATGTGGTAATTTGTGGGCACTTTGTTTTTACCAAAGGGGACGACTACACACTTTTTGGCGTTTAGCTTGAGGCCATGGATCTGGCACCAGTTGTCTGTTTCTATGAGGCCCTTTTGGAGGATGCTTGTGTTGGATGGAGAGTCGATTATGGCGCCCAGTTTGCAGTCATCTGCAAACTTAGTCAGCCACAGTCCTTCCGTGTTGGCCTGTACCTCCGAGAAATATATACCGAACAAGAGAGGTCTCAGGACTGAGCCTTGGGGGACGCCACTTGTAACTGGTTTGGAGTCTGACATGGCTCCAGCAATTCTAACCATGTGGTTTCTGTCCATGAGCCAGTTTGCAACCCATCTAGTGACATAGGGGTTTATATTTAAGCTGGTGAGCTTATCTACAATGCCCGAGTGGGGTATTGTATCGAAGGCTTTAGCGAGATCCAAGTAGGCTGTATGGACCACCTTCCCCTCGTCAATGGCCTTGGTGACTGTTTCAAAGAAATCAACCAGGTTTAAGAGGCAGGATCTGCCCTTAACAAAGCCGAACTGGGTAGGATCCAGCGTCTGTAGGTCCCCAATATCTTTATCTATGAGGTCCATGATGATCCTTTCCATAGCTTTGCAGACCAAGCTAGTTAGGCTAATGGGGCGATAGTTTCCAGGATCTGTCGAGGCACCACCTTTGTGGAGAGGGACCACTGTTGCTGTACGCCACTCTTTGGGTACATATCCTGTAGTAAGGCTGAGATTGAATAGTAGTTTTATGTTTGGGTTTAGCTCTTCTTGGAGTTCATGTAGGATGCAGCCCGGGACACCGTCTGGTCCCATTGATGCTGTGTTTTTTGCTTTGGAGAGGGCAGTTCTTACCTGAGCATCTGAGATGTCAGGGGGGCAGCACTCTGCTGGGATAAATATTTGCCCTTTTGGTGGGGGGGGGGAGTTTGCGCTGAACCTGTCAGCTAGGATGTTGGCAATGTCTGTGAGTTTGGTGTATTGTTTGTCATTTTGGACTAATTCTGAGCATATCTGGGAATTCCCACCCAGGTTCCTAACATAACTAAAGAAAGCCTTGTGATTATCCTTAGTGTCCTGTGCAATTTTTCTCTCGAAGCTGGCCTTAGATGATTTTATGAGTGCCCGTAGTTTTTTGCCAATACTGATCAGAGATGCCTTCCCTTTTTGGGATTTTGCTCTATCATGTAGTAGCTTCCTCCTTCTATTGTATAGTTTGTTTATGGCTGGGGTCCACCAGACAGGACGTCTTCCTTTGGAGGATTGGGTCTTGGTTTTATTTGGGAGTGCATGATTCATGCATTCCTGAAGGTGTTCATAGAATGCGTTTATAAAGGATTCTGTGGTCTGGGCCATATTTTTCACACGCCCGGGGGCTTTGAAGGATGCCACCTCGGTTTTGAGGAGTGTGAAATTTGCTTTAGAGAAGTTTTTCACTGTGGTTTTCAGGGCAGGGGGCGGAGTCGGGATGTGAATATCCAGTGAGATTAGTTTATGGTCTGAGCTTAGCAGTGAGGGATACACTTCTGGTCTGGAGCATAGAGTCCCCATGTTGGTGATGATCAGGTCCAGTATGTTTTCCCCTCTTGTGGGAGTGGTAACAAATTGTTCCATAGCATTTGCGTTTGTAAATTCTAGGAACCTTTGGGCTAGGGTGTTGGAGCTAGAGTAATGCTCCCAGTCTATGTTTGGGTAGTTGAAGTCGCCCAATATAATGGTGTTTGGAGAGACCTTCATATTTTCCAGTGTTCTCAGGAAGGCCGAGTGGGGTTCCTGGGTTTGGGAGGGTGGTCTGTAGCAGGCTATAAACTGGAAGGCAGTTTTACCCCCTGTTAGTTGCACACGGATAGTCTCTGATGCTTCATGCTGTGCCACCAACCTGGAGGTGTGGGTATCTTTGACGAATATTCATACTCCCCCTCCTTTTGTAGTACGGTCCAAGTTTTGGGGCTGAAAAGCACGGTATGAGGTATAACCTGGTAGTGCTGGGGTGCTCTCGGGAACCTTGAACCAGGTTTCTGTTACTGCACAGATATCGATGTTCTCCATGCTAAGAAGAGTTTCGAGTGCGTGCATCTTGAGGTTTAGACTTCTGGCATTGAGTAGCATTACTGTTAGTTTCTTATCCCTTGTGATACCTATGGAGGTGGGTTTGTCTTTTGAGCCTTGCCTAAAAAAGGCACTATGGGGGTAGCAAGAGCCTTTGCCAATATCCGAAAGCCCAGGGATGACAGGTGCAAGCCGTCCCTAGCGAAGTATCGTGGCTTGTCGAGCATGTCATCCCAGGCTGACAGGCATTGGATCCCCTTTGAATGACACCAATACTTAAGCCAATTGTTGAAATTGATCGTCTTGTCTTCATACTGTGGTATCATTCTTGGTGAGGGTAAGATGCTACTCAAGGTCAGGGTCATACCAGCCTGCGCTACATGCTCAGAGAGCTCCTCTATGTCTCTTTTCATGTAGTCCAGGGAGGTACGTCTGAGGTCATTCACACCAGCATGGACAATGACTGTCATATTTGTACTTGTCTTGGAGTGACCTAAGTGCTTGTATTATGTGGCGGATCCTAGCGCCCGACAGGCAGCTCACCGTGACCTTCTCCTTGTTCAGCCTGGTGAGCGGGACGTCAGTGTGCCTGACGATAGAGTCACCTATTACAAGTGCATCAGGTGTGTTGTTTAGCCTTAAGGGCTGTGACTGTTCGGCACACTGGCTTTGTGAGCTATGTTTTGCAAGAGTTTTGTTTTGGAGTAGCGGTTGCTTGGGTGTCTGCTTTGGAGGTCTCTGCTGCTTAGGCAGATTTTTATTTAAAGCCTCCGAGTATGTTTTTGTGTGTTTATGTGTTTGGTTTGCTGTCGTGGTAGGTCTACGTGAGATTTGAATTGTAGTGAGTGTGGTTTCCTTCTCCTCCTGACTGGTTTCGCCAGTACTGAGTTGAGAGAGCTTAGCCTCCAGTATAGCTATATGGTTGCATCTGTCACATGTGTTGGAATTTGTTGGGAGGAGGAGAGTGTTGTCTGTGTACATGAGGCAGTTGTAACATTGCCTCAAGATTCCAAGATTCACCAGCTGGACCGGAGAGGAGATTGACAACTGACCTTTGGACATGCTAGAATAGTATTGGGAATTCCTTTATAATTGAAAAAAAAGGGCCAATGGGGAACGAGGTACTCAAGGGGAGTTTGTGAGGGTGTAGTGCTTTTAATATTTTCGTGCTGACTTATATAATTGCTTTAGTGAGCAAGTGCCAGGTAACTTAAATGCAATGTGTTTCAGGTAACTTAAATGCAAAAACGACAAACAGTAACTTTCTTTCAAGTGAAACAAGGAAATAAGTACAGTAAGCAATGCAGATATCACTAGGGATCCACAGAAGCGCTGAAAAGCCGTGTTTTAGGTGGAATTAGCATTTCAGGGAAATAACAAACAGCATACAAATAAAGCTAGATTCAGCAGGCCTGGATCTAGTCTATGCTACAGCAAACAAGGTGTACCAATTTCAGTAAGAAACAGTTCAAATATGCAGGCACTATAAGCCTTTAACCAGAAATTCCCAGCTCAGAAGGGCAGAGTCCAGCCTCTCCTCCCACAAGAGTGCAGACCACAAACCTTCTTAATGTAAAATAACTGGCCTGAAGCCCAAGTGCTTAAACCAGAACTAATACACTTTTAGAATAACAGACACTGAGCCCTCAATCAGCAGTTCAAAACTTAGAAGGATGTAAGCTATCTGTCCTGCCACCACAGTGCAGGCCACAAACCTTCCTAATGTAAAACAACTGGTCTGAAGCCCAAGTGCTTAATCCAAAAAACTTAGAATGATAGCTACACTTTAATCAAGTTACCACCAAGCAGTGATAAATACAATTGAATACTTTAAAGAATGCCTGGATTAGTGCTCAAGTTATACAAACAAAACTAGATTCAGCAGGCCTGGATCTAGTCTATGCTACAGCAAACAAGGTGTACCAATTTCAGTAAGAAGCAGTTCAAATATGCAGGCACTATAAGCCTTTAACTAGAAATTTCCAGCTCAGAAGGGAAGAGTCCAGCCTCTCCTCCCACAAGAGTGCAGACCACGAACCCTTTTAATGTAAAATAACTGGCCTGAAGCCCAAATGCTTAAACCAGAATTAATACATTTTTAGAATAACAGACACTGAGCCCTCAATCAGCAGTTCCCAACTTAGAAGGATGTAAGCTACCTGTTCTGCCACTACAGTGCAGACCACAAACCTTCTTAATGTAAAACAACTGGTGTGAAGCCCAAGTGCTTAAACCAGAATTAATACACTTTTAGAATAACAGACACTGAGCCCTCAATCAGCAGTTCCCAACTTAGAAGGATGTAAGCTACCTGTCCTGCCACCACAGTGCAGGCCACAAACCTTCCTAATGTAAAACAACTGGTCTGAAGCCCAAGTGCTTAATCCAAAAGACTTAGAATGATAGCTACACTTTAATCAAGTTACTACCAAGCAGTAATAAATACAACTGAATACTTTAAAGAATGCCTGGATTAGTGCTCAGGTTATACAAACAAAGCTAGATTCAGCAGGCCTGGATCTAGTCTATGCTACAGCAAACAAGGTGTACCAATTTCAGTAAGAAGCAGTTTAGATATGCAGGCACTATAAGCCTTTAACCAGAAATTCCCAGCTAGAAGGGCAGAGTCCAGCCTTTCCTCCCACAAGAGTGCAGACCACGAACCCTTTTAATGCAAAATAACTGGTCTGAAGCCCAAGTGCTTAAAACATAATTAATACACTTTTAGAATAACAGACACTGAGCCCTCAATCAGCAGTTCCCAACTTAGAAGGATGTAAGCTACCTGTCCTGCCACCACAGTGCAGACCACAAACCTTCCTAATGTAAAACAACTGGTCTGAAGCCCAAGTGCTTAAACTAAAAGGCTTAGAATGAGTTACACCAAGCAGTAATAAATACAATTGAGTACTTTTAAGATGACGCAAAAGCAAAATAAAGTAGGAAGAAATACAAATACAGTAAAAGCAGATTTGTTTTTTTTTTTGAGTGAGCAAATGAGATGGGCCCAGGAGTTACAGGACAGAAACAAGTGCAAATGCAGGCCTTCAAATCAGAAAGTTGAGAGAGATGGAAGACCGCCCAAACGGCTAATAACTACAAATTCTGGGCCAGAACCACTCCTTATGTGATAGACAGGTTACCTAGTGCTCATCACTCCCACTGATAAGCTAGAAGGCTTCCCTCCAACACAGAAAGGCTTGGGGGCTCAGAAGCTTACAAATAGTCCTGGATACAGCAAATCTGTATCTGGAACACTAATTACAGGAAAGGTAGGAAACAGGCTTACAATTTTTTTTTTCAGAAAAGTAGCAAAAACAGTAGTAAAAACAATTCACATACAGTGCAAGCTGGCACACGTGAGTATGTAGCAATATTAGTCCACACATTTTGAAAAAATGTAACTAAATTAAAAAGGAATAAAAGCAAGTGCAGAAAGGGTTTATTAGGTAGAATGCGGTAAAGAGATGGGACTGGGGGAGTGTCCTAGATCAAATCTACAGTGGGGTGGGCACTGCAAAAGCCACCAAATTTAAACTACAACCAAGAACAGGGAGGGAAGGGTGAGGAAGACAGTTTCAACAGAGATGTGAGGAATCAGAGTGCAAATTATAAAACCCAAAAAATATATACTGATCTCTGTGTATTTGCAGAACACTAAGACAACAGATATCTAAGCAACAATTTAGCTCTATAATACAGAATAATGCAGAAAAATATACTCAGCTCTATATATCTGCAGAAAGTCTTTTAAGGCTGTTCCACTTTAAATGCAGACTGCTGCTATTAACAGTTCAAATTGGAGCTCTTCTGGTCACACTTTGCTTTTGTATTGTACTGCTGTATATTTTATCAGGCAAAACAGGAATGCTGTTTGTATGTGACCACTGCATGCCTTAACGGAGAGTTTTTTTCCTTCCCAATGTTTTTAGATTGCAATGGTAAAGAGAGAGAGAGAGAGAGTGAGAGAGTGTGTGTGTGTGTGTGTGTGTGTGTGTGTGTACATTCAGACACACACACACACACACACACATATATATATATATATATACACACACACACACACACACACACACACACACACACACACACACACACACACACACACACAAGTGAAGTGTATGTGTGGGGGGTGCAGAAGGGCTTGAGCCCCTGGAAAAACACTTCTATGTTAATTGGTATCTTTTTGAGGGATGGACTTGTTGAGTAAAGGAAGAGACCTGCTTTGCTTCATGAACATGCATGGGAAGATTTTCTGGACGTTTTAGTTTCAGATTTTTCTATTTCTTGGATGGTTAATATTAAGGAATTGTGCAACTGCAAGTGAAAATTAATACATATTAATCCAGCATGAATACTGGAATAATATATTACCAATTTATACTGTGTTTACCACAAAACAGTACAAGGAGCATTTGTAGTCCAATAGTGTTAATTTTAATCTGTGCATTTAAAATGCAGTTATCATAAAAAGAAGAAGAGACTAGTGTTGTAAGATGCGTTTGGATATGCATGAAGTCTTATATCCAGCAATATTCTTTCAATACAGACTAGGCATGAACGCACTAAACACCGAATACATCTTTACAGTACAGGAAGAAATTAAAAGTTGCCCTGGACCGAGCAAATCATTATGTAATCAGTCTCTCTCTGATATTACATGCCCAGAAATTAGTTGTCTTTTATGCACTATATAAAGAATGGAAACTTCTTTCATGTTTTGAAAAAAGTGTTTGTTCAAGTTTGCACATTAAACAAGACACATCCTTTACACATTCTTTAATCTTGGAATATGCACACAGCAGATACAGAGTTAACACTACAGTAGTACATGTTCTGTTTCTGTTATGCTTGTGTGCGCGCATGTGGGTTTCAGTTATAACCATTACCCAAGCAATGCCAATCATGGCAGCAGTCAGACAATTATTCTGAACTGCATACAAATAAGATGCTTCAGTGCTAGTATACACTCAGTATAAATATTACTGCTATGTAACGGTAAAGTCAATAACTTGTTCCCACAGAAGAAATCCATCTCTGTAACATTACTGAATCAATATTGAGTTGTTCCAGAATGACTGAGCTCTTAATTTAAGTGAATTCACCAAATGAAATGCAATCAAGACAGGCCTGTTTGAGAACACAAACTTATTTTCTCAACACATACTTATGAAAAAGTTAAGTGAATTATGTCAGAATGAAATCTCCTTTTACATTGAGATGGCTACACAAACAGCTGGAAGAGCTGTGACAGAGAGATTCTCCATCTGGACATGATCAGCTTTTGTTAGATTTAAAAGACTGACAGACACCTAAACAAGCTGTGTCACTGTGGTTTGCAACAAGCATGCAGTTAGTTTACTAATTAAACTGAATACATAAAGACTGCACAGAAACCGGTTCAACTGACTTGTATCAATCACTGGGGCTGGAAAAGGGTAGACAAAAAGTTCATTCTTGTACTACATGGTATCAAATAAATTCAATAACTATTCACAAAAGTGTTAATTCTGGGTCCATTTATGTCAAACGTGCAACATTTCAACTCCATTTAAGATGAACCACTAACTGCAGAAATGTAACTTTCACTCACTTGGAAAGTACAGCGTTTGACCTGGACTTTGCTGGCGAAGTGACTTTGAGCTCCAGACTGCAGTTTACCAAAGATCCTGCTGCTCCATGTTCCGCTATAGGTGAAGCCTGGCACTGATGGTTTTCCCTTGGTAACTGCACATCTTTGTCTTTTGCAACTTCTTTTTCTCTGGATCGAGCTTTATGTTCGGCAAGAAGAATGTCAAACTGCTTTCTGCGACCTGGTACTGCTCGCCGATGGTTGAGTGAGTGAGTCTTACATAAGAAAAAACATTACTCTTTAAATCTTCTGACTTTTTTTTCTATTTTACATACTTATGCAGAATAGTTAATTGCAGAAAGAAAAGTATCACGGGTTAACGGGAAGAAGAAAGGAGCACTGACAACTCTTGACACTTTTGCACTTGCACCATTTTTCTCACCTAGCAACAAATTTTGTAAGATACCGAGGAAGTGAAAATTTGTAAGGATACACATAATTCAGTTTAAGGAATTACAACAATATAAACACTTTATATCAACATTTGGACAGAACAGAAAAAAAAATTAGTTATTAAAAACAGTAGAGCAGGACTGCATTTCCTCTGCTTAACACAGGCAATTTGTAGATTCTAGTTAAACTACTACCTAGTTCTTCAATGTTTAATAATTTAAGCGCTTATGTCTCTAAATAACTGTATAAAAACACCCAACTTAAAAATCATATGCATACAAAACACAAATTAATGCTGGATAACTACATCAATAGTCCAAGAAATTTCCACGACCACAAAAGATGCTTAATCCATTCCAGTGCATTTTTGAAATGCACTACTGCTGACTTCACAATGACTTTGAAGTTTGTTCCTTGCAGCTATCATTCTCTCTCTGTGGAAAATGTACTCCTATATACTTTTCGTAATTCATCGCTTGTCATCTACCTATGACTTTTGTTCTTGTTTACCTTGTTGTGCTGGGTTGGCAAAGAACAAGCACTGCAAAGCATTTATTTTCATGCAAATGGTACAAATATCTACAAGAGCCTCAAGTAAGTCACAACATGTGGGAAACACTTTTAAATTTATCCTGCAATACAGATCCACAGCTAGAAATATAACAACTTTATTGCTTTTCAACAGAACAATCACAGCAGAACATCACTGTCACTGCATGGCATGGCAATAAACCTGACTGATGATGCCCGATGTGTCCTGCTTACATGGAATCTGTGTCAGATATTTGCTTGTGCCTCTAAAAGTGGCTGTGACGGCAATGTAATTTTTTTAATTAAGAGCAAAATACTGTATGTTGTGTCCAAATGACCAGAAATCACACTGAATTATGAAAGTAATAAACTGTAAAGCACAACAATAATGTAAAATAGTGTTTATTAGCATGAAAAGCAACAATGTGTCAGCTCACCCCAGTAAAATCAGTTGTGAAAGGAACATCATTGACATTTGCTTATCTACAGCAAAAAGTTGTATGCTGCTTTCCCATGACAACTTTTTCTTTGACTTTTCTAAAAAAAAATCTATTTTAGTAATTGGCAAAGAGTTTTGGCAGTGCTTTGAAAATCAATATATATTTTTATCAAGACCAACTTGATGTATGTTGCTTCTCTATGATCATTTCTGACCACATATCTTCAACAATTCTCCAGTATAATCCATGTGCAAGTCAACATTCAAGATTGACAAATGCATGTTTTTTTTTTTTTTTTTTTTTTTTTTGTAAAACATTACCATTCTGGACAATGCTCATTTCCTCTTAAGTGCTTAAGAGTTTGCAACATGCCACCCACCCTGGTCAACAGCACTCCTGTAAAATTCTTTAATCTATTTTCATGAGGTTTCTGAAAGAGCTTCTGCATCACTTCTGTCACCCACCAGTTAAATGTCTACCAGCTTCTCTGTTTACTTGAAGGAAAATGCACACAATGTATTTGATATGGCATTACCGGCTATGAAAAATTATTACCTCACTCAACGAGTGATACCTTCCTCATGCTTCACACATACCCCCAATCTTGATATTCTAAAATGTGTTTACACAAACTCACATTCATATTAAGAAAAAAACATGATAGCAATGAAGGCTCAAGGAATTGCAGCAATTACAGGAATAATACCCCCTTCTGATACAGCAAAAAACCTAACATAATCTGCATGCATATGCCACATGGTAGAAACTCAAAATGTCCATTGTAGAATAATGCCATACAATATCTAAGAGACAATTGCAGACCTATATTATTTATTTGTGCACATTAATAGAGGTTAGAGCACTGACCAGCAATAATCTTTTCCAAACTCAGCCAGGGAACAGGGTCTGATTAACTGAGTTGCTAAGAGTCTTATAATAGGAAAATGGAGGATGAGGGAATCTATCTGTGGACTACAGGCAGCAATGTGTTAACTACTCTAGACCTGCTTATATAAAACCACTGCTTGCAACCTGAACTCTATTCAAAGGTAGACTCAACAAGATACAATGATGCCTTTAATCACTGCATAATTTCAGTCAGAGCTCTAACTCAAGTAAAGCACAGACATTACAAATCTGAGTAGCAGGTCTACTCAGTTAAACTGCAGAAAATCCAAGTTCAGGCCAGTTCATTGAAAAAGAGATGCTGCCATGCAACAATGCCAAACAGAAACTTTAAAGAAATATCTAAGGGGTGTGTGTTTGTGTGTTGGGAGCTGGGTAATGTGAAGACTGGCAATCAGAAGGATAGTTCTTCACTGTTAGTGGACTGAGCTCCATTCTGATTATTCCCTGCTGGAAATGAGGGTCAGAAAGGAAAGCTGTGTAAAATCTTTCCATAACCATAGATGTCCTTATCTTCCATGTTGCAGTATTCCACGTGGGCTTTTTCCTCTGCAGTTCATCCGGCCAGGTTTCCAAAGATTTTCAGTCCTTCTAGGTGTGTCGGACATCTGACATGGCAGCAGGTACGTGGGCCATAAACTGGCATCTGCATGCACCAGCCTTCAGAACAAAAAGAAAGGCTCCAGTCAGAGCCAGTCCTGAGAGGGCATAGCCTGTCCAGTGTCATCCAGGAGAGCAAGTGCAGTCTGACAAGATGGGAAGGTGGGAGGGAAGGAATACTGCAACATGGAAGAGAAGGACATCTATGGTTATGGTAAGATTTTACATCACTTTCCTATGTCCTTCTATTCTATGTTGCAGTATTTGACATATGGGTGAGTGCCAAAGCTCTGAGGATTAGGAGGTGGCCTAGATGATGTTTCCAGGAATCCTTGTAGGATAGCCCTGGCAAACCACGCCCTAGCACTGGAGATATGGTCCAGTTTGTAGTGTTTTGTGAAGATGTGTACTGAGGTCCACGTAGCTGCCTCAAGTATGGAGTTAGTGTCTAACCCCTTAAAAAGGCTCCAGAAGAGGCCATTGCTCTGGTGGAGTGGGCCTTGACATTGCCCTGCAAGGTCTTAGCATGGTGTAGGTAGCAGAAGGAAATGGCCCGGGAGATCTAGGCTGAAATGGTTTGTTTGCTCACAGCTTTCCCCAAGGCCCTGGGGTAGAAGGAGATAAACAGTTGGTCTGATTTCCTCAAGCTTTGGTTTTATTAAGATAAAACCTAAGTTGTCTGTGGACGTCTAGGGAATGAAGTACTCTCTCTCTATCCCCCTGTGGGGTTGGGGAAGAAGGTGGGCAAGTGGATGGCTTGGTTCAAAGATAGGTCATTCACTACTTTGGGAGTGAATGAAGGTTAATACTGAGAGTCACCCTGTCCAGGTGGAAGACTAGAAATGGTGGTGTAGCCATAAGAACTTGCAACTCTGAGACCCTTCTGGCTGAGGTCAGAGCTACCAATAAAACATTTTTCCATGTGCAAACTTTTATGGGAGCTTTGTCTGTTGGCTCAAAGGGGGCTAGAGTGAGTTTTTCTAATACATAGTTTAGATCCCAGGGGGAGGAGACAGTTTCCTGGGTGGTCTCAAGTGCAGTACCCCTTTGACAACAATTTAGTGGGGAGTGTGGATGCAAGGGAAGGCTCCAGAGGAAGGCAGGCAGAAATAGCAGAAAAGTGTGCTTTCAGAAAGGAGTATGATAGCCCTGTCTGTGTTAGTTCACACAGATAAGACAGGATGAGAGAATATCGCTTTCCAGTGGCTCCAACTGTCTTTTTTAACACCAAATGGAAAACCTTTTCCATTTAGAGAGATAGTCTTTCCTTGCGTTGGGTTTCCTGGCCTCCTGCAAGACAGTGAGCACATCCTCGGTATATAGGTGTCTGAAGGGGATCAGAATCCTATCAGCCACAGGGTGAGGTGCATGGATTGCCACTGTGGATGTATCTGAGTCCCCTTGTTCTGTGTGAGCAGGTCCATTGAAGGGGGTAACCTGTGGTGACTGACCTTGGATAGATGAAGAAGAAGAAGGAACCAGTGCTGTCTTGGCTCGTAGGGAGTCATCAGCAAGATTTTGGGCGAGTGCTGCTGAATTTTCAGCAGGACCCTTTGTATCAGATGGAAGGGGGGAAATGCATACAGGAATTTCCCCTTCCAGGTTATCGAGAAGGCATCTGTTGCTAATGCCTTGGGGTCTGGTGTCCTGATGCAGTAGACAGGAAGCCGCCTGTTTATGGAGGAGGCAAACAGGTCTATCTGTGGAATACCCCACCTGTGGACCATAGTCAGGAAAACATCTCTTTGCAGTCTCCATTACACATATGTTCTGTTGTTTATTACTTGCAAGAACTATTAAAAAAAAAGTCTTGTCAAGTATAAAAAAGTTAATATAACTGTTAGTGATTCCTGTCTGCAGGAGCTCATTGCCCGGCCCAACTTCCAACTTTATCTTCCCCATAATGGCCTTGGCAGACTCTTTTCACTCAGATGTTAGTGGTATAAGAAGGGCATAAGATGACACACACTTTCTTTGGATCTTTCTTATGCTGCCTGGTCAGAGATGCCCTAAATGCCACAGTACTACTGGATCTAGACAATACATACCTAAGGGACAATGACCAACCCATGGGCAGCAATCCTTCTTTCTGGACTTGAGTTAGAGGAAGACGTATGCCTGGTAGAAGAAGAGAGGGAAGATGGGGAAATAAAGTGAAGAGGACATTCACCTAACCACTGGATACCCAAGTAGGAATGCAAAGGGGATGCCCAGTGATGGATTGCTTTCAGGGTGATTCAACGGGAGGCTCAGTTCCTAGCACAAGTGTCCTTTGTTCACTGTTAACAGTCACTGTTGCAGTCGTCATTTGGGGTAAGTCTACCAGAGCATAAGGACAAGAGTGTGGCTGGCCCTGACTGAGTTATGAGGAAAGCAGACCCTGGAATAGGAGAGCTGTGATAAAACCTGCCCTGGCACTTAATATGAACTCCAAATTGTAATGTGTGGAGAAAGTGTGGACAGAAGACCAGGTTGCTGCTTCCAAAGTGGATTGAGTAATGATCTCCTTAATGAATGCTGTGGCATTTCCCATGCCTCTAGTGTTATGGGTGCTGATAAAGTCTGGCAAAGGCTTTCCAGGGAAAGACAGGCACAAAATTAAAAGTAAGCAAGCCATTTTGATAATGTCTACTAACAGACTTTCCCTCTTTGTCTCTTACAAAGGTGACAAACAATTGATCTGTCTCTGAGACTTCTTTAGCTCTGTCCAAATAAAATCTCAGCTGTCTATGCATATCCAAAGAATGTAATTTTCTTTACCCTTTGTTTTTGAGGCTTTGGCAAGAAGGGACAGAGGTGAACACAGCCTGATTTACCAAAAGTTCTGTTACTACCTTGATAATGAAAGTAAGGTTAGTATGTTGAGTGGCCCTGTCTTAGTGAAATATCAGATAAGTGTACTTTGGAACATTAAGGCATCAACTGAAAAGAGATTCTTCTAGCAGATGTAACAGCCACCAGTTTTCAAGGAATTATACTTGACTGATGTGGAAACAGCTGGTTGAAATGGTGCCAGGGTGAGGTTTTTCAAGATGTAATTTAAGACACGTGATGAAGTAATGTCTCTTTTGGGGGGGACCTGAGGTGAAGCACCCCTTTAGGAACTGCTTAGCTGGTAATGAAAAATAAATTGGGGTCCAGAGGCAACAAGCTGGCATAGCTGAGACATGTAACTTCAAAGAGGCAAATGACTGAATGATAGTTGGGAATCAGAAACACTTGGGCTGAATTTGGATCCTGGCCTCTAACAAGACACCAAAGGGAGAATAGTCTCCATTTTGCTAGGTATGGGTTTATTATGTTTTGTTTCCTACCCTCCCTTACAATACATAGCACATGTGCCTGGAAGGAATGAGTGCTAGATCATCCATGTTGTCAGATGTAACATTTCTCAGACTGGGGTACAGCATGGACCTATTTTTCAGAGTCAAGAGGTCCCTTTGGTGAGATAACAGTACTGGTTCTGACTTTAACTGAATCAGCAAGTCTGGGTCAAAATGGGTCTATCAGTAACATTTTTGCACTCTCCTCCTTGATCTCTGCAATACCCTGTGGATCAACAGTATCAGAAGGAAAGCGTACAGAAACATACCTGATTAAGGTATACAGAAGACATACATTTTCCAAGCTTTTGGACTTGCTATCCTGTATCAGTACTTCCAGAGTTGCCTGTTTTTTTAAAGAAGTAAAAAAAAAAGGTCTACTTCTGGCATACCCTACCTGTGGGTTAAATCCAGAAAAACTCTGTTCAGCATCTACTTGTGTAGATCTGAATGTGACCTGCACATCAGCCTGTATGCAAAGACACTGTCCTAAGATAGAATTGTAGGTTGCTCTGAGGTCAAGCCAGACTCCTGGGTTATTTCCTAAGTCTGCATTGTCAATCTGTATAGGATTTCAATATAAGCCCCCCCCCCCCCGATTACTAACGTACCCTACTGCCATGGTATTGTTTATAAGGATGTGTAGGGTTCCCCATGTCCAAATAGGTTTGAGCACTTACATTTATATGCTTGCTTTTCATGTTTTTGCCCAATGTGCCCTAGATTCCCAAGATCACCCATATGGTTTTCCCATGCAGTATCTGAGGAATCAGTGCTGAGGTTGTGAATTCCTTGGACCACTTTGAAAAGTACCACCATGCTGAGATATATCTGATTTTATCACAATAAGAGCTCCTTCATTACATTTGACAAAATGGGAATGGGGGTCTCCCAAGACTAAGTGCTGGCACTGTCTACGTCTGTGGTAGCATTGTAACTTTTTCATAGAGAGTATTTTTAGATGGACCACCAATATGCATGAGGCCATACACCCTAGAATTCTGAGGAATTACCCTGTGATGGTACCCCTTTCCTGGACAGTCTAATGAAAAGAGAGAGAGTAGCTTGTTTTTGAGGAGAAAGTACATCTACTGTTCTGTGTCCACAGTGTGATGGTTTTGGTCTGGGATGATATGTCTAGTGCTGATGGCATGTCAGCTTTCCAAGGAGTCATGACAGACCCTTCAATGAAACTAGCTCTGAAGATGGCAGCCTGTGAACATGCCACACCAATCTTGGTGTCACCAAACCTAAGGAAACCCTCAGACTCCGAAGGACAGTTAACTGGTTTTCCTTATCTTTTCTTTGGGGCATTTCTCAGAGTACTTGTGATTCAAGAGGAGACTTGCAGGGGCCATTGATGATGCCATGGTAGGAAATGACCAGGCATTCTTTTGATCTAGATATACCCAGGAAGACTTTATCTAGTGATTGCTTGCTCTCAGGGTGAATCTGCTGCAGACTGGATAACTATCAACGTCGTCTTCTTGGCCTAGACAATACACATGAAAATCTGGGTGTAGAATTTGTGTTGCACAGTCACAAAAATTAACATTTTCTATTCTTCACTAAAACATTCACTATTACTATCATATATATATATATATATATATATATATATATATATATACATACATACAGATATATATATATATATATATATATATATATATACACACACATATATATATATATATATATATACACACACACATATATATATATATATATATATATATATACATATATATATATATATATATATATATATAAGTAAGATACAAAGTAAGAAAAATTTCCCTTGTAGAGTAGTTAGCAATGATTCTGAAAGCAGGTCATAGAAAAGATTGATGGCACAGAGTACTGCATGCAACAAATACAAACTGGGGAAAGAAAGATGTGAAGATTACACCCCTCTCATGCCCCTGACATCCTGATGCCCTGTGTGGGAGGGAGTTGGCTAAGGGCAGTATGGGGTACATAAAGTTCTGAAAGTCAGGCTGGTCATTGAGCTCCTACGGGCCAGAACCCCATATGAGTTAAATGCATCAATGCACTTTAGAAGGAACATCAATAATTCTCCATCACAATCAATGCCCCTTCCTTGCCAGCCTTTAAGCACCTTCAGGACTCGTCATTCACTAACCGTTCATTACATAGTTCTTTATCACATTTTTCATCACACTGATTATAAATTCCAGTTCTCTTTGGTTTGCTTAAGAGACTTCTTAAACAATTCTCTCACATAAAAGATTCAAAAGCAGACAGGGATGAGGACTAGATTAATGCTACTACGCTTTCTAGAGTCATTGCTATCAGTACCATTAGAGCTTGCATCTTGATCTGAGAACAAAACAAAGTTCAAATGCCTGGTGCAAATCTTTAAGGACGTGGCAGAGTCTACAAGCTTTGCTCTATTGCTTAATATGAATTTTTTTGCTTAAAGAAACTAGTTTACTGGCAGATAAAGGCACTTTTGGTACATTTACTACCTTAAGCTTTACATTTCCTTGCTGAGTATGAGCATTACCATCAGTTACTGTGCTTTACTCTCTATTTGCTCTTGCCAAACTTAAAAGAAGCTAATATTTGTGTCATGCAGACATAAATATACTGCACACCACACCCTACTTAAAGTATTTTAGCCATTTATTAGCAACAAGAAAAAGCAACAAATTCACATGAAACTGATTTTACCTTTTTAAAATGTCTTGCCATTTCTTAACAGGATAAAAACTTCTGATTATAGTCCTATGTGCCAGAGATCTGTCTTGCTGTGAGACATGAGTGCATGATGGCTAGTTCTCATGAGGGGTGTGAATGCATTTTGACATTATCTGAGTAGACTTTCCACATGAAAGTCAGGGGCTAGAATACAGCAAGTAGTAAAGTTCAGGCAGATGTTCTGGGTAGAATGTGAGCATGGAAATATGAACATTTGTCTAACACTGATATCACTGTACATTTACTCACCTGTTAACTAATAAGTGAATTAAACACCCATAGGTTCCCAAGTATGTACTATGCTAATGAACACAAGGGCCTTTTTAAGCCCAGACATGCATCCCAAAACTCTGATAAGTTCTGGTACCCTCTATAAGTGTAACAGGGCTTGGGAGATGAAACATTTACAAGCAGAGGCCTGGAAGTTGAAAAACTTACAGGTTGCCTGTGTCCATTAGAGACATAGGTGCCAAACCAGAGATGAATTTCCTGTTCACCATTCAACCGTCCAAGTTACACTTGAATTGGGTTAGGGAAGAACTGCTTTACATGGATGAAGAGGCTGTTCCAGAGAAGGGGAAGTCTCTCTAGGATACATACCTGTCTCTCCAGCAGGCCCTATTTATATCACAGGCAAGGTTTAAATCTTTAGAAAGGGTAATTGCAGGAGATCCATCAGGGTTGAATATGACAATGTCATGTATGCCAGGCATAGATCTCCCCTGAACAGCCTATAGGAGAAGGAATACAGAGATAGGGCTTTGAGGTGTTTTAAACAGGACATGTTATTTATGCCCTGTATTCTTTTAGTGAGGAACTTCTGTGGGCGTTCTGCTTGTTACATGTGATTGGTTAGGTACAGGGCATTGCACTCAGTGATAGGTCTGCTGAATGTCGGAAACAATGACCTCCTTAGATCCGGATGTCATACCTTTGTTTACAAGTCGCAAAATATAGAATGATTTCCTCACTACTGTAGACATATGATGCTCAAAGGCTAGAATTACTGTTTGCGTGTGTCCCTAAGTCTCTAACTACTGAGTCAACTCTTAGCAGTGTTGTCAATATTTTAGTTACAAGGGGTGGATGACTTCCCAAAGGATACTACTATGCATTTCTTGGCATATAGTTTTAGTCAATGCCTCTGACACCAGTTATTTGTCTGTGTCAGCCTTTCCTGGAAAACATTTGCACTGGTGGGGAACTCTATGACTGCTCCTAATTTGCAATCATCTGCAAATTTAGTCAGCCAGGGCCCATGACATTGGCCCTGACTTCAAAGAAATAAATGCCAAAAAGAAGTGGTCCCAGGACTGAACCCTGTGGGACTCACCTCTTTGTAGAGGTGGACTCCCCACTTCTAACTTTCTGAGTCCTACCGGACAGCCAGCTGGCTATCCACTAGGTGACGTAAGGGTTTGTACCTAATGTCTTGAGCTTGTCAACAATGCCTGAGTGAGTTACTTTGTCAAATGCCTTAGCCAGGTCAAGGTGGGCAGTGTGAACCATTTACCCTCATCCATTGCATTGGTGACCTTCTCAAAGACGTCCACCAGGTTGAGTTGGCATGATCTGCCCTTGACAAAACCAAATTGGGTTGGGTCCAGTGTCTGGAGGTTTCTTAAGTCATTACTGATCACTTTCATGGCAGTTCTTTCCATGGATTTGCATACGAGACTTGTGAGACATATGGGGGTGTAGTCTCTAAGGTCTGTAGATGGCCCACTATTGTGCAGAGAGAGAGGACTGTTGCTGTTTTTCATTCCTGAGGCATGAAGACTTTTTGGAGGTTATAGTTAAACAGCAATTCCAAATGGCCTGATAGGTCATATTTCATGCTATTTATAAGGCATCCCAGGAAACAGTCTGGGCCCACTGATGCACCAGTGTTTTTGACCTTAGAGATAGCATTGAGAACCTGTCCCCCTAGTGAGAGTAGGGGGAGTTATGGAGTTATATATAATGATATTTCCTGAGGGAAGGTTGAGAGGGTTGAGTTTCAATTTGTCAGTCAGGAGGTTTGCTACATGTTCCGACTCAGAATAGGTGGATCCTTTAACAATGAGCTCTACCTTCTGTTATACAGCCTACTGATATTGTCATTCTACCAGTATGGCTTGCTTTTTGAGTATATCTTAGGTCACTGGCACCACATGGACCATGTCCTAGTCCTACTGGTACTTGTGCTCCAATAACCTGAATGCATGCATAATGGGGCGGATCTTGGCCCTTGATAAGCAAATAACTGTGACTGTACATGTTCATGTGGGTATTGTTTTGAAAGAGTCCATTCGAGGATGCTGGTGGTATTTGTTATGTGTATTTCATCTAGGAGGTCTTCGGGGTTTAGGAAGGTTACCTTTAAGTACCTCAGCATATGTGGGTTTATGTGTCTGCTTTGAACTGTGTGTGATGGGTGCTGTATGTGGACTACTGACAACCTGATTAACATTAGGAGTGTTTTTATGTGAAGATTTTTGCCTCCAGTGACATAGTGTAAATACATCTCTCGTATACCATATCAGTTTGTTTGAAAATTAGCTGGTTGTCATTAAGCAACAGGCAATTTTTACATTGCCTCATGATACCCATATACACCAAGATGGCTATGGAGAGAGTGGGAAAGTTCATATCCATGGCAACTGGCCCTTTTTTACTGATTAGACAGTTGTAGTGAGAATATAAAGTAATGTTAGGAGTATCTGGTTTGCAACTCTGGAGGCAGTGCTCATCACTGCAAACTAGTTGCCCTGTGTGTGCAACTAGGTATTGGTAAAATGTAAGAGTGCTTTTACAGGAAAAACATCAACTCAAATTGTCTGCTTCTATATAGGGCACTGCCAAACACTTGAGGGGGGACTAATAAGTAAGCCTTAAAGATTTACGGATGGAGTATGTACTTAGGGAAATATTTTGATGTTAGGTTAGACAGCAGCTAATTAAGCAGTACCTACTCCAAAGAAAGAATTATCTTTGTCAAAAATAATGAAAAGAAGGGATCTGTCTTATTAGCTACTGTCTGGCTGCTATTAGTGCTGGTCTCACCATAGCTTCACACTGCTAGGACATAATGTTCCTTTGCTTCTTCTCTCACCAGAAGCAAAACAGCAGCATCAATCCCAAGATGAGAAGCAGGCCACAGACTCTTTGGTGATCAACAGTCTTGTCCCAGATGATGCAGGGGTCTGAGGATTTTCATTGTAGATGCCTTGAACAGCAACCAGACAAATCAGGAATGTCCAAAACAGACAATCACTACCCAAACTAACAGACAGAAATCAATGCATTTTGCTCCTCCTCTCTCCAGAAGCAAAATGCAATGACAAATTCCAAGCTGAAACCTAGGAAGCAGTTATCAGTCTTTCTGGTTATCAACACTCTGCATGAAATAATGTTCTTTTGCAGAATAGAAGCACCACTGAAATGTCCCTATGCAAAACAGAAGACTACTGAAAGGCAGAATGTGGGCTTTCCAATAACTGGTGGTCTTGGACTAGATGTTGCAGATTTTAAAGGCAAGATTGAAAAAAATGGACTGCCATCCTAAGAGTCTCTTTTCAGCCATGATTTGGGTTGCAAGGGGTAATGCCATACAGATGGACAGTTTTGAAGCAGCCTAGCAGTTGGTATGTTTGAGAAGTTGGAGGAAACCAGTGTACCTGGAGAAAACTTGCACTGTATGACAACCTTGTGGGTTAACCTCACAGCCTTCATCGCCTGGAAGGAAGAAATAAAGCAGTAGGCAAAGTCTGAAGCCCCAAGGCTTAAGGTCAACATGTGAGGAAATGCAAAAAAAAAAAAAAAGTAATAATAATAAATAAAAAATAAATGTTCCTAACAAGCAAATGTTAGAAGGGTACAGGAATATCAAAACAATATGAGTTTATGACTAATTAAAAAAAATAAAAAAACTAGCTGGCCTAGTGGTATGAGGCAGGAAGTCATTCTGCTTTATTGGTGACCCAAGTTTATCAACATGAACATCTGAACGGAGTGTTTTTTCTTCAGGGGAGGCATCAAATGAGTGTTTCTTTGAAGTATATGCATTATTTTTATTTGATAACTATGTAAACCCTGTAGGCACAAATGTCTAGATTTAGAGCGAAGTAGGAAAACTGTCTGAGTAAATGACTTGGGCAAAAGCAAGACTAAGGAAATCAAAACCAAGGCTATGCAATGAAGTCTGTAAGCAGCTCACATCCTTACTGTGCTGATCTAAACTGCTGGAACACAATACTAGTGACATAATATCAAAGTGCACATTAGGTTAAAGTATGCATGTAAGAAGTGTGAGTATGTAAAACTATCTACAATTACGTTTACGTTCTGTTAGGCATGTTGTAGGGAGTTGAAGTAGGGCATTTAGAATCTTGCCATATAATGATATAACTTCATAGATCTACTACCCAGGTAGGCACTACTAGCAACAGTTGCGTTTATGGAGACTCAAAGATCAGAAGGATGGATGAGGAGACCAAAATAATTAAGTAAACAAACAAAGCAAAAGAAGCATTCTTTAATCGCACATAAATACAGATCAAGCAACTACAAGGCTTGCCATTTTATTCTGTAAAAAGGGATATCTGATTTCCGTTGACCCAAAAAAATTCTACGCAAATTAACAGTGTTGCATAATAACACTTTTCTAACTAAATATCTAGAGTTGCTGTAAAAACTTACTTAAAAATGTAACATAGTTTCAGATATACAACACTTAACTGACAATCTCCATCAACAGACCTACGCAACCACTACAATGTGCCAAACAGCCAAGTTTTATTACACTCATTTTCATTTGGTGTGAGTATTCATCTTCAGTGTGCTGGAATGTAATCTGTATCCAGAACTTGCCTTTACTGTGTTGTCAATGCATAAGAAGCAACAGATCATTTTTACTTCTTCAGGCAACATAACCTGTTTGCTGCTGCCTTTAAGGCGAGGCCTAAACTCCATGTACTGACAAAGGCAGTGTGCTGCTGCTGCGTGAATCAGGATATATATGCACTAAGTAGTAAAATGAAAACAAAAATGCAGAAAGGTAGCAGTCTGGCGATACAAATCCACAAAATGTGAAGAGGTTTGAACGCAAAATTAGTTTAATAAAGTAGCGTTTTCGCTGCTTGAAAAATCCGCAGCTTCTTCAGAAAAACTTAAAAACAAGCAGTGAAACTTTTTTTTAAAAAGGTTTAGAGGAAGTGTTAAAATTACATTACTTCCTGTTGAGAACCTCATGACAACACGCTCATACTAAAAAATACTAAAAGCGCTCCAAAACATTAAACGGGCGCAAAGTTAGTTTAATAAAATACCATTTTCGCTGCTTAGAAAAATCTGCAGCCGATTCTGCATTTTTGTTTTCATTTTGGTTTGTTTTTTTGCTTCTCCACTAAGTAGTAAAGAAAAGCATCATAAATATTTCATCAACCAATGAATGAAACATTTTTGCTCTTACACAACGGACAAGTCCCAAAGTCCATGCATTGCAAAAGGCATTGTACTACCCTATAAATGAGGACTGAGATGCAGTGAAATCTTTGTGGGTAAAATGGCATTCTCTAGTGGGTTTTGTATCCATATATCTAATCAAAATCTCCTTAATTTTTATTATGACTTAACTAAGTACAAAAATGTCTGCTATTTTATTATGGACTGCCTTAATGGACCTGATGCATGGCCTCTCACATACAGCAACATACTGTGTTTCAGAAGACTTCTGCTGTCACATCTGGTTTCCACCTGGGAAAACTATGTAACCTCAGCTCAAGGCTGATTGAAAGTAATGTCCATAATACACGTACACTAATTACATCAGAAGTAAAAACATATTCTACACATGATATATATATATATATATATATATATATATATATATATATAGTTTCACTTTACAATCCCGAAATACTGAAATATCGAAATTCAGTATCTCGAGACTGTAAAGCCGAAAACTGAAAAACCTGAAACCCCTAAACTGTGAAATTCAAAATCGCGACTGCCAATATACACACTCAACACACAAACAAATGCACACACACCTTCCTCCCTACACTACAAACCAACAAAACACACAAACACAACAAAACCAACACATGCGTGGACCCTACATATATGCAGGGGGGGCAAGCACCCCTGCACCCCCCATACCCCTACTACTTATATATACTACCTCCAAGGTCACACTAAAAACACAAACACACAAAACCCACCACTACACATTCTACACTCCCCTTGCACAAACACACATCACATACATATAAATACCACCGCTCTCAACATTTACACACTCACAATCTTACCTACCTATCCTAACCCACACTTCAAAAACACAAACACACTAAAATCCCTACCCAAAACCCCTAGTAAAACATCACTTACATGAATCTCCAGCTACATCCACATACCACACCGCACATCACAAACACAGGGAATACCACGGCACGTATGCGCCTCCACAATCGCGGATTCGACATTTCCGTATTTGGGATTCTGCACTTTTGTGCAAGTGCAGTTTTGGCACTTCAGTCACAAGCTACTGAAATTCGATACTTCAGTAGTTCAAGATTCTGAATCGAAACCACACACACACATGTATATATATATATATATATATATGTATGCAAATATATGCAAAAACAGAAAAAAAAAGCAAAGGATGAAAACAAAAGTAATGAAGAAAGGCATAGTTTTGATTCTTGTAGGATGGCGCTAAATTATTTGATAGATAACAGTCAGATTAAGAATACAGTAAATTATAACTGGAAGATTTTATAGTTAAACAGTAGGTAATTGTCCAAATTTTACATAAAAGAAATGGGAATGATTTTAAAAGTATATCAGAAAATTTTGCAAGAGCAGGAAATTATAGTAATAAGACTAAAACAATAAGGGGATGTTTAGATGTGTTTCTGTTTGTAAATGGTGTAGGTTTGTAGCAGAGGGGAAATAACTCATAAGGTGAAAGCTCTGGAAAATATATATTATGCAAAGAATCATTATACGTGCAATTCTGATAATGTGGTGTAACTGGCTAAGTGTCAGGGATGGCAAGCTTTTTTATGTGGGTAAAACCTTTAGAAAATTAGCAAGCCATCTAAGGGATCATTTACATTTAATAAAACAAAGGACAGTTAGAATACATTCTAAGTAACCACTCCTTAAAAGTGTACAGGGTATTAAAATGTTTTACATAGCAGATAGGGTTAATGAAAGCATTAAAGGGGTTGATATAGAAAACATTCTCAACAGAAAAGAAATGAAGTTGCAATTGTGTCTTGGTGCATATATGGCACTGGAACTAAATTAAATAGTAAGTACTAAACCCAAATTGAGGAGTTGAAATATATGGAATTAAATATTTAAAGTTTTTAAAATGAATTATAAATATAAGGTTTTAAATATTTTCTAAACAAAATAAGTTAATTAATTTAAATGTATTAGGAACATGAACTGATTGGTAGAAATTAAGTTATATGATTGTTAAACGTTTTATAAAACTATGGATTTGCTGTTATGTGGTGCTTACTTGTTAAATAAAGCGTAAGCTTGAAGCATCGTTCCACATTATTTATTTATTTACGACTACACTTATATCCATCTCAAATAACATTCCTGAACTACACTCCCTGACCCAACAAGCCCTACTATCCACTGAGCAATGGCTCTCTCACAACCTACTGTGATCCTAAATCCCAAAAAGACCAAACTCCTACTTTTCCTTCCTGTTCTCTTTCTCATCACAAAACCTCCTTTTTTATTACATTTTCTAACAATACAACTATCCAACCTGACACCCACACAAAACTCCTAGGGGTCATTATCGATGAACTAAAGTTCAACCTACACATAGTCTAGTGTATAAAAAAAACAAACAAACCAGAAACTAGGTCTGCTACATCGGAAAAAAAATTCCTAACCCCTGAATCTAGACTTACCCTTGGCCAGGCACTGCTCCTCCCCTCCCTCTTATACGCCGCCCCAGTTCTTACCAATATCCAGGCCTCCACTTTAAACAAACTCCAACAAACTTACCATAAAATAGCCAGATTCATTACTAACTCCCCATACAACTCACACCACTGCATTCCTTTAAACTCTCTTCAATGGCTTGAACTTCCCCAATTTCTGCTATCTTATCAATTTCATATGCTACACTCTATTCTTCATAAAACCTCCTTCTGTCCATCTCTATCTTCCTTAGTCTCCATCTACATCCCTTCTCGGACCCTCTGTACTTCTAACCAACAATTACTTGATGTCTACCACCCAAAAAGGTCAGTAGGCAAACTACTCTACAAACACTCCCTTGCTCATGCTTGGAACAAACTTCCCCTTGACTTACATTCAATATCCCACACCTCAAACTTTAAAAATTAACTAAAAGCTTATTTTCTCAATTCCAGGACCTGCCCTTGCCATGACCCCACCTAGTCTTCCTTCCCTTTATGTACCCTCAAAAGGTCCATACTTACTACCTCATTACACCTCTCTCTCCAATGTGTCTATTATGCATTTGCATAATTTTACACAAACAAAAATTTTTTATTGTTGACCTACTGAACGATATCAATGTAAAATTATGTTACTAAGCTTCTTTTTAATGCAACTTTAACTTTATGCATGTAACCCAACATATGTGAATCTTTTTGCTATAACTGCTATTATATCAACATTGTTTAAAATTGTACTTGTTTAAAAATGTACTACTGGAACTCTTCTCCTCGGGTCTCCACTGAAAATGGGCCACAAGCCCAGTTGGACAAACCCGGTTAACAAATGTCAATAAATAAATTAAAAAAAAAAAATATATATATATATATATATATATATATACACACACACACACACACACACACACACAAAACATAGAGATAAAATATGTGGCATAATTCCCTCATTTGAGCTGGGAGAAGGGCTATGTGGCAGGATTTTATCTAGTTATGAAGAGGTTAAATTGTCCAATCCTGCTTGTGGCTGCTTCACCCATACACATAACAAAAAGGGGACAGACCAGAAAGAGACCGTGCACTGAGGCATACGAGGGGAAGGATTCAGTTTGAGGATTGAACAGAACTCGGGGAGCTCATAAATACAGCCTGACAGACGGACAGAGTCCATTCTCTGTGCAGAGAAAACTGGTTAAGTGCTTTTGTCAGAACTGCAGGGCTTGTCCCAGTAAAACATCCTACAGTACTGGAACAGGAAACATGGATTATGGGTGAAGAACATTTAGAGCAAGGGTGGTTGTTGTGTCTTTCGGCTTTTCCTGGTTAGGGGGTCGCCACAGCGGAACTCCGGTCCGCTAATGATTGGCAGTAGATTTTTACGTGCCGAGTTGCCGGCCCTGATGCACAACCTTCAACGACGGTACTCCCATTCAGCATGTCTCCACACAGAAGAAGCTCTAGCTGAGAATCGAACAAGACAACGTCTTACTGTGAGGCGACAATGCTACCGCAGCACCACCACTGCAGTATTTAAAGCAAGGGTAATGAAACTAATGAATCATGGTAGACTGAAACTTGGGAAGTATCACTACCAGATGATAAACAAAGATTAAAGCTTTTATAATTATTAGATTTGTGTCACATAAGAATACAGCTTATGTTCTGCCAAGGAAAGCTTGCTTATGCTCAATAAATATTTTCATTTCAAACTTTAAAAATTGTGTTTCCAGCTTGAGACACATTTCTCTGTAAAATACTACTCATGCAATACCTAAAATGCCACGGTTCAGATGAACTAAGAGGTGAGGTCAAATCCAGTGTCACATTGGGTTTTGCAGCTGACCACAATGCTATTATTGCCTTGGGATCTCAGAAAGGGAACGAAACATAAACTTTTACATACCAGTATCATATGTTTTATTTCACATGCTGAAAACACCAAATAGACCAGCAAGGCAGCACGGAGTTCCAATATATTTATTTTAGTACTTAAATAACAAACTAGTTTCGGCAAGCAGCCTTCCTCAGTGTAAGACAGTACAGTCATGTTCCTTTTACTCATCCATTTAAATACATAGCATGAGCCAATGAAAAATTGAGCTCATGAATATTAATGAAATTTAAACACATTTCTTAGACTTGATGTTTTTCTCATACAAATATACAGTGGGTAACATATATGATAAAGTCAATCCTGAATAGAGAAGATGACAACCCTGAATAAATGTATACATATAATTTGACATATTGTTAGTATAGTATAACATATCTGTCTGGCCATATAAATATATTTATATTTGTCTTTTTATTCTATATTTTATTCGCCACTGGCACTGGATATTGAACATAGATTCGTCAATACCACCAATGGTATTGTAAATCGGTACTTATGTTGAAATGGCTCAGACTCGCTGTATCAAAAAGGTGTGCAATTAGGCAAAATGGGTGATCGACATATCCTGAGTATATAACTATCACCAACAATGGTGAAAATTAAGAACCAAAAACACAGAAGCATAACCTCCAAAATGGAGATGTGATGATGAATAATGGTGATTGCAAGTGACAAGTATAAGTGTGTAAAAAATAACATATATAGGTGCTAGTCAAAAAAACCAGCATGTACAGGGTAAATGTTATTCATACAAACACTGAGATTTTCCACATGACAGTTAACCATACAGAAACACCGCCCATATCAAAGTTGGGCATATACTAGGTAAATGTTGTTCATACAAACACTGAGATTTGCCACATGACAGTTAACTATACAGAAACACCGCCCCTATCAAAGTTGGTGCTACAAAAAGGCCCGTATGGCTCAGTGTTCATAACTCTGATCTATACCAAGCCAAAGTATATTTAGGTTCATTACTCACATATATAAAACCAGATGGTTTCTAAAGATGAATGTGACCCAAGGCCTAGTATCAGATTTAGTCAAAATTATTGTTACAAGATAACCATATTCTCCTATAAGTGATCATTCAGTCCGGGATGAAATAAACCCCCCAATGTAGTAATCCAATATTTCTCTTTTTGATCCAATAATCCATGCCAACCTTGTTTATTTGTTCTGTCTCCAGAAATACGATCAATAACCATGAAACTGAACTTGGCCTGAGGATGTTTCAGTGTATGTTGATAAAGTGCACTGGTCTCCTTATGGTTTTTTATATCACTCCGATGTTCATTCATTCTGAATCTCAGAGCTCTAGAGGTTTGTCCAACATAGAATGCCCCACAATAACAGGAGGCCAGGTACACCACCCAATCGCTACTGCAATTACCAAAGATCTTAATGTCAAATATTCTACTGGTATTACGACTGGTAAACTCCTTGGATTTAAGCATATGTGGACAGGATCCACAATGGCCACAGGGAAATGAACCAATAAGTTCATCACCATGAAGTGTCAGTTGTTTATAAATAGTACCCCCACTTGCCATGTGTTTGAAATGTGACAAGTAGGAGCCTAGGGTTTTACCACGTTTATATGAAAAAAGACATCGTTGTCCCAAAATACTTCGCAGCTTGTCATTAGCCAGTAGAATATTCCAATGTTTATTGATAATGTTTCTAATCATATTGATATTTCTGCCATAAGTTGTGATAAATCTGACACATGTACTGCGAGAAGATTGATTTTTGTTCTTAATCTGATATTGTAATAAGTCATCCCTCTCTAGACTATTTGCTCTACTCTGGGCAGACACAATATCAAATCTATCATAACCCCTATTGGTAAACCTCTGACTGAGATCCCTGCTGGCCATTTGATAATCCTCTGTGTTTGAACTAAGACGTTTGATACGTATGAATTGAGATATCGGAATACTTCTGATGGTGTGACGGGGGTGTAAACTTGTTGCATGTAACAGGGTGTTATATTGTGGGTACTTGCGGAAAACCTTGGTGGACAAAGTATTATCTGGGTTCCTGTAAACAGTGACGTCCAAAAAATTGATGGAGTTTCTATCATACGTTACCGAAAATTCAAGTCCCCAGACATTATCATTAAGATACTCAACAAATTCCTGCAAGTAACCCACATCAGCCCGCCACACCAACCAGCAGTCGTCCAGGTAACGTCTCCAAATGTCCATTTCCACCTGAAAGATGTTGTGTGATATATCATATATCATGTATTCTTCGACATAGGCCATGAAAAGGTCAGCATATATTGGAGCAAAAGATGCCCCATAGCTGTTCCTTGTAGCTGCCAATAACATTGGCCTTGGAAATACAGAACATTCTTATTTAGCACATGCTCAGACATACATATCAAAAGGGTATTAAACCCAGGTGCATATAAACTGACCCTTTCCAACCAATATTGAATAGATTGCAGACCCGCCCAGTGGGGTATACTTGTATATAATGATTTTACATCCAATGTGCATAAATACCATTCGGGTTCCAATTGGGTCTCCCTGATTAACTGCAAAAATTGTGTGGTGTCCTGCAACCTAGATCTTATATGTCCCAAAAGTGGTTTAAGATATTTAGTAAGGAAGGCCGATAAGGGTTCGGTCAGTGAGCCTATTCCAGAGACTATTGGTCTACCAGGTGGTTTGGTTAGAGACTTGTGGATTTTGGGTAAAAGATACAATATCACCATTGTTGGTGATAGTTATATACTCAGGATATGTCGATCACCCATTTTGCCTAATTGCACACCTTTTTGATACAGCGAGTCTGAGCCATTTCAACATAAGTACCCGATTTACAATACCATTGGTGGTATTGACGAATCTATGTTCAATATCCAGTGCCAGTGGCGAATAAAATATAGAATAAAAAGACAAATATAAATATATTTATATGGCCAGACAGAGATGTTATACTATACTAACAATATGTCAAATTATATGTATACATTTATTCAGGGTTGTCATCTTCTCTATTCAGGATTGACTTTATCATATATGTTACCCACTGTATATTTGTATGAGAAAAACATCAAGTCTAAGAAATGTGTTTAAATTTCATTAATATTCATGAGCTCAATTTTTCATTGGCTCATGCTATGTATTTAAATGGATGAGTAAAAGGAACATGACTGTACTGTCTTACACTGAGGAAGGCTGCTTGCCGAAACTAGTTTGTTATTTAAGTACTAAAATAAATATATTGGAACTCCGTGCTGCCTTGCTGGTCTATTTGGTGTTTTCTACTTGGTTTGGACCGTGCATTCCCTCGTGCATAGGACTTGGTTTGTTCTGTGCTTTCATTCTGTGCTGGGGGACCGAGCAGTGGAGTCGTTTTCAGCCTGTTTCTGGCTGATTTTCTATGGTGACATTTTTTTGTGTATACCTGCTTTTATATGCCCACATGTTTGTTTTCTAACAGTGGGCTGGCATTAGATATTTAGTCCTGTTCCTTGATGTGGGTACAATTCTGACTGAAGGAGCCAGGCACAGCTGTCGGCTTTTGTGGGCGCCATATTGGTTCAGCTTCATCTCGTCGGTTAAGCTGCAAGTGTGTGCAACTTTTGGAACCTCAGCATTTCAGCTATTGAGCTTAGCGTTATCGTTGGGCTTTTTGTATTGGTTACGGCCACATCGACGGTTGAGGTCTGGACTTCCACTTATTTTGATGCACTTTGATATGTCCGTCCGTCGTGGGTGAGGATAACAATTCAAATAATTGGCACTTTGGGACATCTTCACTTTTGTGTTACTATATATAAAAAATATAAGTCTTTATGTGTGGGACTTTTCTGGGTATCTATGGGGTTCTGACTGATGATCGGAATACACTAAATTTTCTCACTCGAGAAACAGCGACGTTTTTGGAGGCGTGTTTTCTACTTTGAATCTTTGGGGTCCGTACAACCAACAGGGACAAATGTGATATGGACAATTTGTGTTTATAACATTTTGTTAACTGGCAATACTGCCGCTGGTTCATTTGTGATATCTGATAGTGTGTCGAGTGTTCAATTGATACTTGGTCGTGAAGCAATTAAATGCTTCGATAGTTGGGTATATTTGTATATCTGTATGTTTAGAAACTTGGGGATTTATCAAACGTGTATATGAATAACAATTGTTTTTTCACACAGCTCTTTCATTCGGGCCTATGTTTACTGAAGGTGTTTTTACTACACCTGGTATGTTCTAGGGTGAGTGAGGTTGTAAGAAAATAATAAGGCCTAAGAAATTTGTTGGGTTCGTGTGAAGTACTGCAGAACTTTAGTGCCTTTTTACATTTATATGCATATACTTTTGATACGACTAAAGGACGATAACATTTTGTGGTCGTTGCAGGACCAGGACTTGGGAACCTTCTATCTAGTAGGGGGACATTAACATTAAGTGCAGAATGTTTTTGAATTTCTATAATTAAGGGGCAACTATTGGAATCACTGTAATTTTCTTTGTGCAACTTGAAATAACCAGTTGGTACGCAGAGTGTTTTGAACTAAATTGGTAATAGGACTGGAATCATGGTTGTATATTAGCCACGGCTAATATTATATTCAAACAACCATTGGTTTTGGATAACATATGTTTGCACACCCTCTTGGCTTATAATTGAGATTACTATTTTGCCTAACGACTATTTTGTACATGTTATATGATTGTGCATACTAGTCTATGGTACATGATATGACTACATGTGTCTGGTCCTATCATAGTTAGCATCCAAGTTATATTTGGTTCACCTCTTGAGTGTTCAGACAGTTTGTTAACTGTACTTCTAAATGTATTATATTGATAACTAAAGAAATATTTAGCCTTTTAGCTTTCAGAAGTGTTGGCTAACTTGTGTAGGGATATCAGGTGATGTGTGACAATCAGATTGAGAATTGGGTTATGTTGGGCTTAGTTCACACAACGTCTTAAACCACTATATATTGGCATATTTAAAATAGTCATACGACTATTCATGATACCCCTCCCCAATACACTAGTTGGTTATAGGTACTGAGCAAAGTGAACACAATATACTTTAACAGTTGTGATTATACCTGTTATATTATTATAATATATTTCAGTATAATGGCGGTTTAGACTTCATCATGCTATATATATCTAATATGGGACACCATTTTAGAGAGGATAACTTATGAACACAGGCTACATGTCTAATTGTGTTGAGTTATAATTACAAATACTCTGGTGTATGAGCCCAAGAGGGACAACAACTGTTGAGATTTTTTGAGGGTTTGGGATTATAGTTCCTCAGAAGTGTGTAATATACAAACGGAAATACTACTCTTGTTGTTGTACTAACAAATATTAGCATTTACAGTAACTATATTCACAATTCATTGTAGGTTACCAGTCTAGTTGTCTTTTTAGAAACGGGCCACTGCTCGGTCCCCCAATCACAATTAAAACTTGGACCAGTTTCACCAACTGTTTTTGTGTGTTAATTGGATGAATATTTTATATGGGTGATAACACAAATAATAATATTTTGTACAGTGATTGGAGGATTTATCTAACTTTTCTGTGCTATTCATTATGTCTTGCCTCCCATAGGGATTCATTAGTCCTTGTTTTTTCTGTTTAATCAATGCTTTCTGCCCACCCTTGTGACTCTTCATTTGGGAGTGGCGTTTAACTATCTTCCAATTTTTGGTGCCACTGGGCCTTTCGACTATTGTACTACTAATTTGGTTGAAATATTATACATCTTTGTTGTTTTTTTGTGCTCCACCAATCATTAATAGTAGCATATATAAAATATTATTCACAACATGGATCTGAATAGTATTCTGTCTGGATTATGTGCTGATCGGCAAGACATAGCTGTATTTGGTATTGAGAAATTGCCAAGCAATGATCCGGTCAATTCGGCTCAGACTTCTTTGGTAGATTGTGACATGTTTTTTCATTCAATTACCAAAGCATTCAAAACCCTTAGATCAAATATCTGGCATCTTAAGTTATTTAAAGCATATTCGGCACAAAACATGGCTCCCAGGGGACTACGAATACGAACACAACCTCTAGTGGGGAGACCAGATGACAAACTAAACCAAGATTGGCAGGAGGCTCTTCAGACGGGATCCATGACATTTGTGAACATTTTGTTACAATATTATGAAAGGACAGTAGATTCCAATATACTTGAAATCAAAAATATATGTTCTGAGGTTCAAAAGTTTGAATCCTCTTTGAAATATCAGGATAATATTAAAAAACTGTCCTTAGAATTGACGGAGCATGAAAAAACTTTGAAGGAACGGAAAATTAAGAAGTTTCATCGTGACTTCTCAGACTACCAACGGGGCAAACCGTTTGATTTCAGCAGATCAGTTAGATTTGCGGACACCAATCAGGTTAGGACAGGGCCCAGTCGCACCAAAAAGAGACCCCGCTCAATTCTGAAAAAGAAGGGGGATAGCTCATATAGCACGTCTGGTGATGAATCCTCTCTCACGGATTTTGAGGGTTCAGGGGAGAGGATCTCACCAAACAGGAAGAAAACAAATAAAATTTCCCCTTTAGAGGGGGTAAGGGACACTGGGGGGGGGGCAGAGAAAGACCAATTACTCCGGTCTCCTTCCAAGGACTTTTGGACAACTTCCTGAAATAGGAGATATGCCAGGGCCCACTCAGAATGTGTTGAATCTATCTAAAACCATACTAACAAATGAACAGGTTGCCCTTCTGAACAAGGGTCTTAACTATATTCCCTCATTTTTCAGCCAGGAATATCACATAGTACAGGATTTACAGGCTTTTTGCCGGACTCTAAATCTAAGATTGTTTTTTGATGATAACAAGTCAGAACCATCTGAGGACGTTCGCTTTGGTAAGTCCTCATTCCAACCTCCTGTGAATAAACACGTTTCCATCTTTATGGACACTGTTTTGAGGGATATTCACTTTGAGAATATGGGACACATCATGCTGGCTAGCAACCTAACTCCGGATGATAGGATAGCTTTGGACAACTTATGTAATAATAAAGATATAGTTATTGTCCCTGCTGATAAGGGAGGTGCAGTTGTGGTTTGGAATACTGCGGATTATGTCCAGGAAGGGTTAACCCAACTGTCTGATGCTAAGTGTTACATGTACATGTCCATAGATCCAACGCCAGTATTTAAGGATGAGATTGACTCCTTTTTGCGGTTAGCCTTGGAGGAGGGTATTATAAACAAGAAATGTTTGGATTCACTTATGGTTTCTGAACCTTCCAAACAGATATTGTATCTTTTACCCAAAATCCACAAGTCTCTAACCAAACCACCTGGTAGACCAATAGTCTCTGGAATAGGCTCACTGACCGAACCCTTATCGGCCTTCCTTACTAAATATCTTAAACCACTTTTGGGACATATAAGATCTAGGTTGCAGGACACCACACAATTTTTGCAGTTAATCAGGGAGACCCAATTGGAACCCGAATGGTATTTATGCACATTGGATGTAAAATCATTATATACAAGTATACCCCACTGGGCGGGTCTGCAATCTATTCAATATTGGTTGGAAAGGGTCAATTTATATGCACCTGGGTTTAATACCCTTTTGATATGTATGTCTGAGCATGTGCTAAATAAGAATGTTCTGTATTTCCAAGGCCAATGTTATTGGCAGCTACAAGGAACAGCTATGGGGGCATCTTTTGCTCCAATATATGCTGACCTTTTCATGGCCTATGTCGAAGAATACATGATATATGATATATCACACAACATCTTTCAGGTGGAAATGGACATTTGGAGACGTTACCTGGACGACTGCTGGTTGGTGTGGCGGGCTGATGTGGGTTACTTGCAGGAATTTGTTGAGTATCTTAATGATAATGTCTGGGGACTTGAATTTTCGGTAACGTATGATAGAAACTCCATCAATTTTTTGGACGTCACTGTTTACAGGAACCCAGATAATACTTTGTCCACCAAGGTTTTCCGCAAGTACCCACAATATAACACCCTGTTACATGCAACAAGTTTACACCCCCGTCACACCATCAGAAGTATTCCGATATCTCAATTCATACATATCAAACGTCTTAGTTCAAACACAGAGGATTATCAAATGGCCAGCAGGGATCTCAGTCAGAGGTTTACCAATAGGGGTTATGATAGATTTGATATTGTGTCTGCCCAGAGTAGAGCAAATAGTCTAGAGAGGGATGACTTATTACAATATCAGATTAAGAACAAAAATCAATCTTCTCGCAGTACATGTGTCAGATTTATCACAACTTATGGCAGAAATATCAATATGATTAGAAACATTATCAATAAACATTGGAATATTCTACTGGCTAATGACAAGCTGCGAAGTATTTTGGGACAACGATGTCTTTTTCATATAACGTGGTAAAACCCTAGGCTCCTACTTGTCACATTTCAAACACATGGCAAGTGGGGGTACTATTTATAAACAACTGACACTTCATGGTGATGAACTTATTGGTTCATTTCCCTGTGGCCATTGTGGATCCTGTCCACATATGCTTAAATCCAAGGAGTTTACCAGTCGTAATACCAGTAGAATATTTGACATTAAGATCTTTGGTAATTGCAGTAGCGATTGGGTGGTGTACCTGGCCTCCTGTTATTGTGGGGCATTCTATGTTGGACAAACCTCTAGAGCTCTGAGATTCAGAATGAATGAACATCGGAGTGATATAAAAAACCATAAGGAGACCAGTGCACTTTATCAACATACACTGAAACATCCTCAGGCCAAGTTCAGTTTCATGGTTATTGATCGTATTTCTGGAGACAGAACAAATAAACAAGGTTGGCATGGATTATTGGATCAAAAAGAGAAATATTGGATTACTACATTGGGGGGTTTATTTCATCCCGGACTGAATGATCACTTATAGGAGAATATGGTTATCTTGTAACAATAATTTTGACTAAATCTGATACTAAGCCTTGGGTCACATTCATCTTTAGAAACCATCTGGTTTTATATATGTGAGTAATGAACCTAAATATACTTTGGCTTGGTATAGATCAGAGTTATGAACACTGAGCCATACGGGCTTTTTTGTAGCACCAACTTTGATATGGGCGGTGTTTCTGTATAGTTAACTGTCATGTGGCAAATCTCAGTGTTTGTATGAACAACATTTACCTAGTATATGCCCAACTTTGATATGGGCGGTGTTTCTGTATGGTTAACTGTCATGTGGAAAATCTCAGTGTTTGTATGAATAACATTTACCCTGTACATGCTGGTTTTTTTGACTAGCACCTATATATGTTATTTTTTACACACTTATACTTGTCACTTGCAATCACCATTATTCATCATCACATCTCCATTTTGGAGGTTATGCTTCTGTGTTTTTGGTTCTTAATTTTCACCATTGTTGGTGATAGTTATATACTCAGGATATGTCGATCACCCATTTTGCCTAATTGCACACCTTTTTGATACAGCGAGTCTGAGCCATTTCAACATAAGTACCCGATTTACAATACCATTGGTGGTATTGACGAATCTATGTTCAATATCCAGTGCCAGTGGCGAATAAAATATAGAATAAAAAGACAAATATAAATATATTTATATGGCCAGACAGATATGTTATACTATACTAACAATATGTCAAATTATATGTATACATTTATTCAGGGTTGTCATCTTCTCTATTCAGGATTGACTTTATCATATATGTTACCCACTGTATATTTGTATGAGAAAAACATCAAGTCTAAGAAATGTGTTTAAATTTCATTAATATTCATGAGCTCAATTTTTCATTGGCTCATGCTATGTATTTAAATGGATGAGTAAAAGGAACATGACTGTACTGTCTTACACTGAGGAAGTTTGTTATTTAAGTACTAAAATAAATATATTGGAACTCCGTGCTGCCTTGCTGGTCTATTTGGTGTTTTCTACTTGGTTTGGACCGTGCATTCCCTCGTGCATAGGACTTGGTTTGTTCTGTTATTTCACATGCTGTCACTGCCACAGTAAAGAATTTTGCATTACTCATTCTTTAATTCTACTGGCAGGGTTGTGTCAAACTTTTACTACGTACGGAAAGGCCATAGAGACATCTTTACTGAATTATCATCACAGCTTAAGTTAAAAAGTCCTTCACAAAACTGCACCAAAAAGATACATATACCTAGCTAAAATGTGGCTCTGTTCTTGCTCAAAACCAGGATAAACTATATCCCTAAATGTGAAAAAACACCTTACTAATTCTCTTCCCTGACTTTCTCTCTAAATATACCATAAGCCTATTTTTTCCTCACTTCATACTGTAATTCCTGTTTGTATTAGACTAAGTTACCTCTAATTTCTCTACAAACTGTCTAAAAGTTCTCTAAATATTAAAGGATTGGCATATACCTTGTATCTATTCTTAATCAATGTTTTTATATCATGTCTAATTTGCTATAATTATTTAAACTGCAGATGTTTTTGAAGACCATATAATTAATGTTCTTTAAATACTTTGTAATAATTTCGAGCCTTTTTCCCCCCAGGCCTCAGCTGAAAATGGGCTTCCACCCAGTCAGACTTTCCTGGTAATCAAATGTTAATAAATAAATAAATAAATAAATAAACAATAATTATAATACAGATTTTCCACTGTGGCATGCCACAGCTAAAATTATATAGTTTGGAGCAATTATATAATGAGGTCAAATTCAACACTGTAATGCTCTAAAATCTCTAGAGCAGAATATCAACCTTGGGTACACTTTGTAGCTAACCACCCCACTGTTAAATAACTAAAACTGTCATAATGAAATCTCAAAGGGTAACTGATACATGGCATTTTATGTATAGGTACCAAATACATTACTTCATAGTTATTGCTGTCACAGTCTGACATTCTGCATTATACTTTGTGTCCACTAGTGGTCGTGTGCTGAACTTCTGCTCAGTATGCAGAATACAATAATACCCCAAAATACTTATTTACTCAACTGTCATTACATCAGAAATAAAAATCATGGATATTTCATTGGAGAAAAATACACAGTTTTATTTGAAACGTGGACATAGATCAAAATACCATAGCTTGGAAAACTAAAGCAGTTTGGTCAAATATTGTAATACTCTGCACTGAGCTACCAAAGGGCATAATAGCAATTTTAGGTGCATTTTGTAGCTGAATACCCAGTTGCTATTGTCTGAAAGTTTTATAATGCAATCTTAAATGACATACTGAGATATGGCCACTTATACATAGGCACCAAATGCACTGTTCATAGGCCTTTACCAACACAGTCTGACATTATGAATTATACTCTGTTTTCACGTGGAGTGTTGTGTTGAACTTCTGCATGGATTGCAGAGTGCAAAATGGACAAGTACAGTTGTGTCTAGTTACTGTTCACTGTTGCAATAATAACTCTCTGAACTTTCCTGTTGTGGAAGTCTTTGGCCTGACTGAATGCGGAGACTTCAATTACTCTCCTCTTGGCCTGAAGCATGCCCTCCCCTCCAAAGTCATGGTATAAAGGTTGTCATCAGCTGGTGATGTATTTTCAGGTCTTTCTTGCCTTCCCAGAGTTGGAGCCCACACTATGAACCCTTGGCCAATTGCACCAAATGACCACACTCTCCCCAGCATGGAACAGTTAGGCAGACTTGGAAGGAAGAGAGAGGGGAAAGAGGGACAAACTACTGCAACAATGAAGAGAGTCAAACATCTACATTTATGGTAAGTAGACACAACCGTACTATGTTCATCATGTTTCACTCTTGCAGAAATAGTTTATTGAGAGGATTCTTAAAGCTGAAGAGATGAGTGGAAAGCGAGTTGAAACCAGGAGATAAAAAGGAGGCCCTGCAGAATTGCAGAGGTGAAACCTGCCTCTGGCTCTGGAGAAAGATAACAGGTTGTAGTGTTAAGTGAATGTGTGGACTGATGATCAGGTGACATTCTCTAGTATTTCTCCAGTGGGTATTCTGATGAAAGAAGCCATGGTGGCTCTGTCAGAATGAGCTCTAATGTGGAGCATCACCTCCTTATTATGGTTTCTGTAACAGAAACTGATGCAGCTGGAAATCCATTTAGAAGTGGTCTGCTTGCTAATAGGCTTACCTAATTTGTAAGGGGTAAAGGCCACAAAAGAAAAATAATCATTCTGAATGTTTTATATCTGTCCTGGCAATACCTGAGCTGCATGTGAATGTCTAGGGAGTGTAAATTCTTCCTCCTATGTTCGGAAAGAAGATAGGGAGATGAGTGGTCTGATTTAAGGAGAGTTCAGTAGCCACTTTGGTCTTAAAAGTAGGATTAGTTCTCAGGGAAACTATGAAGATGTAAGATTTGCTAGTGCTGGGCTTTCTTACCTCTTTTAAAATGGATAAAATGCCCTTGCTGAATAACAACTGACTCTGAGGGAGAAGGATCATATCATCCAGGCTACCAATTTCAGGGTAGTGAGGTTGGGGTGCATGTTTTCCCCATGTTCTGGCTCAAGAGGTCCATCACTTGTGGAAGCAGCCAAGGTTCTTGTCTGCTCAGCTTGTGCAAAAGGGGAAACCACTGCTGCTTTGGCCAAAAGGGTGCTTGAAAGATCACCCTCAGCCCATCCTCCATGATCTTGGTAAGTAACCTAGGGATGAGGGGATATGGGAAGGAACGTGTACAGAAATTGACTTGTCCATGGAATGGAGAAGGAAATTGTCCATTTGTCCTCCAGGCCTGGCTGTCTTTGGCCCTTGCACAGTACCTTGGCAGCTGTCTGTTTTGTTCTGGGGCAAAATGTTCTTCTTCTGACACACTCCACAGCCTTGTGATCTTTGTGAAAATTGACTTTTTTAGCAACCATTTGTGCTTTGTAAAGCAGACCTGCTTAGGTGGTCTATCAGACTATTGATCTTCCTTGGGAAGTATTTTGCCAGCAGGGGTAGTTCCATAGTTTGTGTTTCTTCTCACAGCTGCATGGCTAGGTGGCAAAGTGGGTACCTACATGTTTATTTATGTACTTATTAAAAGTGTCCCTTGTTTCCATAACTGTTCAAATGCCACCATGTCCCTGTAAACAGCCATCATTTTCTTTAGATTAATGTCTTTCTATAGTAATGATATGTCCCATATCCCATACCCCTAGAGTATGTGCTCCAAGGCCAGGTCTGAGAAGTCTGAGGTTATAATTTGGCTGCCTAAGTGACACTGGAAGGGGACACCTTTATTTTGTAGACAGATATCTATGGACCAAGCCATTTCTTTCAGAGTGCCTGTGATGACAACACACATTCTTTAGGTACCACTTTATATTTCTCATATGCAGCTTGATAAGGAGAATAGTACAGTTGTGTACACTTACCATTAATGTAGATGTTCGAGTGTATTCACTGTTGCAGTCATCACATTTGGGTTATCTGCTTGCAGTAGCCCTCAGTCGGCCTGATTATCAAAGTCTTGGGTCCTGCGTCGGTTGCTGTCTCATCTTCTGTGACATCAGGTAGTCAGGGGTATGAAGCATGCATTCAACACCATTACATCAGTTTTTATTGCCCCGGATGTCAGGTGCCCCCCTAAAGGGAAGCAATTAAATATAAATATACAAGGTTACACCTCCAACAAAAAAGCAAATACACCAAAATGCTTTTAAGCATAGTAAAGGAGAGTAGAGGTATAGCCAAAAGAAGTCAGGGGGCTGGAGGGAGGGTAACCAGGACTGCAACAGTGAATACACTCGACCATCTACATTTATGGTAAGTGTACACAACTGTACTATGTTCTTCGTGTTTCACTGTTGCAGTCATCACATTTGGGTAGATTCCCAAAGTTAAGGATGGGAGGAGGAATTTAGATAGCATTAGGACCAGCTATAAGACCCTGCAAGACTGCGGTGGCAAAGCCAGCTCTGGATTTAGTAAAAGTTGGTAAATGGTAATGCTTCATGAAAGGTAGCAGCTTCTAGGATGTCCCTGGTAGGTACACCTCTGAGAAAGGCTGTAGAGGTAGATGCAGCCCTGGCTGAATGGGGTCTAATCCCTGTGGGATAGGTTTTCCATGGTGCTTATAGCAGAAATGAATGCAATGGCCTACCCATTTAGAAATGGTTTGCTTTAAAATAGCCCTCCCCTCTGCCCCTGTAGCAAATACCACCAGCAGTTGTTCAGATTTCCTTTGAGGTTTAGTCCTGTCCAAGTAAAATCTAAGTTGTCTGTGCACATCTAAGGAGTGCAGTATCTGTTCCCCGTTGTTCTGTGGATTAGAAAAGAAGGTTGGCAAATAAATGGACTGATTAAGAGCCACACTGGATACCACCTTGGGCATGAAGGAGGGATTGGTCCTGAGGGACACCCTGTCCGCATGAAAGATGATGAAAGGCTCCACTGCCATAAGGGCCTGTAGTTCAGATACCCTTCTTGCTGAAGTAATTGCTAAAGGGAAGGCTGTTACGGAGAAAGAAATTTTAACTCTGCACTTGCAGCTGGCTCAAAAGGAGGACAAGTGAGGTTTTCCAATACAATGTTAAGGTCCCGGGCTGGAGTTGGGGCTCTCCTGGGTGGTCTTAAGTTTTTGGCCCCTCTGAGGAACTGCTTGAGCAGTGGATGAGAGAAGAGGGGTGGTTCTGTGTTGTAATGAGCTGAAATGGCTGAGGCGTGAATTTTGATGGAGGAAAAGGAAAGACCCTTGTGAAGCATCTCAGTTAAGTATTGAAGAATCTGAGGTAAATTGGGTGCTGCTGGGCCCATCCCTTGAGTTTGGTTCCAGGCACAGAATCTTTTCCATTTTTCAGTATAAGATTTTTCTAGTACTAGGCCTCTTTGCCTTCAAAATGACATCCAACACTTATTTACTGAGAGATGGTAACGGAGAGATTAGGCAATTGGCCAGGCTGCCAGGTTCAGGGTTTGAAGCTGAGGGTGCAGAATCTGGCTCTCCTGCTGTGACAGCAGGGTAGGGGTCTGAGGCAGGTGCCATGGAGCCAGCAGTAACAAACTGCGCAAGAGGGGGAACCAGTGTTAGCATGGCCTGTCTGGGGCAATCAATACCATCCTTGGTTTGTCCTGTTTGATCTTTAGTAGTATTTTGGGGAGGAAAGGCATAAACTGAGAGATTTTTCCAGCTGAAGAACAGATCATCCACGTTCCAAGCTTGTTTGTGGGGAGTCCTTGTGCAGAATTTGTCCAATTGCTAGTTCTGGGGGGGGGAGGCAAACAGGTGTATATCTGGGCTCCCCCGCTTGTTTATCAACATGTTGAAAATCTTTGGTAACAGTTTCCACTCGTGTGGGTCCATGAGATTTCTGCTGAGTTCGTCTGCCAGCGTATTTCGTTTTCCTGGGATGCACTTGGTAGCTCAAGGCTGTGTTCCACAGAGCCATGGCTAGTCTGCAGAGGGGGTAAGAGTGGGTACCCCCCTGCTTCTTTATGTACCACATAACAGTGGTGTTGTCCGTCCTTAACATTAACAGTCCTGGAAGAATGTGGTCCTTGAAGGCTGTCAGAGCATTCTGTACAGCTAACATTTATTTTTCATTGATATGCAGGTGCATTTGGCTTGGGTTCCATTGGCCCTGAATGCACTTCCCTGCCAGGTGAGCCTCCCATGCATAGTCTGATGCGTCTGTTGTTAGGGTTTGGGTGACAGGGGGTAGAGTGAATGGTAGTCCCTTGTTTTGGTGGCAGGCCTCTGCCCACCAAAGGAACTCTAACTGTAGGCAAGGTATGATAGGGATCATTGCTTCTAGATCCTGAGAATGTTGACACCATAGGCTTTTTAGATACCATTGTAGTTTCCTCATATGCAGTCTTGCATATGGAATTAGTAAAATGCAGGAGGCTATGAACCTCAAGGCTTGCAGTATTTGCCTTGCAGATAGCAGGATTTTTGTGGCCATTAGTTTGAAGTAAGTTGTGAAATGAATTTGTTTCTCTGGTGTGAGGAAAGCCATCTGGGAAGTTGTGTTCAAGCTTGCTCCCAGGAATATAATTTGTTGACAGGGTACCAGATGTGATTTCTTTTCATTTATGGTGTACCCCAGACAAGTTAGCACCTTGTGTACAAATGCCAGATGATTCAAAAGTATGTTCTGGCTTTCTGCCTGAATTAGATAATCGTCCAGGTATGGGTATATTTGAATATTTTTTTGCCTGCAAAATGCAATGACTGGAGCTAGGCACTTTGTGAATACCCTGGGCACAGTAGATAAGCCAAAGGGCAGTGCAGAGACCTGATAGTGCATGTAGCCTGCTTTGAAGCATAGGTATCTTCTGCAAGATTCCCTGATTGGGATGTGCAGGTAGGCTTCCTTTAAATCCAGTGTTGCCAACCAGGCATCTTTGCTTAGCATAGGAAGTAACTGGTGAAGAGTTAGCATCTTGAATTTTGGAATCACAAAAAAGGTGTTTAATATAAAAAGGTCCAGGATAGGATGCCATGAGTTGTCTTTTCTGGGTACCAGGAAAAGTCTAGGGTAGAAACCTTGTCCCTTTTCCTCTTCTGGCACAGTCTGAATAGCCTTTATGCTTAAAAGAGACAGAACTTGCTTTTGAGCCTCTGCCCACTGATTTGGGGGTAGATCTGGCCAACCGTTTGGGGTTGGTAATGTGTGGAAGTGAAATATGTATCCTTGGAAACTATATTTAAAACCCATTTGTCATGGGTAATGAGTTCCCAGTTTTTTGCCTGCAGAGCAATCCTTCCCCCTAAAGACGCAGCTAGCTGAGAAGTGCTTAGACAGTTTTAAAGTTGTCATTGAGACAGTTTACCATAGGAGGGAGTCTTTACTACTCCCTGATTTAGAAGTGGAAGCCCCCCACTGCTTAGCCCTGTGCGTAGCCTGGGACTGAAGCCTGGGTGTTCTGCTGGTTCTGGGTTTGGACTGAGAAGGCTGGGAAGAGGCAGGAAAAGACCAATTCTTAGAGGGCCAATGCCTACTAAATCTTGGAGGGTGTACTTGTAGGAAATCTTTAACAGTTTGCATAGATTTAGCTTTTTCCTCCATCTTTTTAAGAACTTCTGCTTTGTTGCCAAATAGGCGGTCCTGATTTAAGGGAGCATCCAGCAATTTAGCTTTAACATGATCTGGCAAAGACTGCTCCTTAAGCCAAGCATGCCTTCTAAGTACAGACCCAGTGAAAGCAGCCTTGCAAGATGCCTCTAGTGAATCAAAACCACATTGCAAAGTATGCTTTCCCACCTGCTCAGCAGAATGCATTAAATCCTGTAAATCCTTATTTTCAGCACAATCAGGAATCAACATAATTTTCTGTTTAAGCAATCCAATAATATGCTGCTAATACTTTAACAAGAAAGTGGCAGTTTAAGGCCCTAATGACCAAAGTTACCCCATCTATCCAGCATCCTGGAGTGTCTATCAGAGGGGGTGGGATTTTTGGCAGTAGTAGCCTTAATGCCCTTGGGTCCTTGTGAAATGGTCTCAGGATCCGCAGTAGGATTTTTAAAAAGGAACTTCTGAGAGTCAGGAACCCTGTAATATCTATCAGATTTTCTGGGAGCAGGAGGTAAAGAGTCAGGGGCCAAGCTAGATTCAGAAAAGGCATCAACAATGTCTAGTACAGGAGGGATAGCTAAAGGCCTGTGCTGGGGCAGGAGTACGAAATCCCTAAGCCTCTTTTTAGAATCAGAGTAATCCTGGCTTTTCCAGCGAAAGTGCTCCCTAAGAGTATGCAGGGTTTCACCAAAAGAGAAATCCTCTGGGGAGAAAGCAGAGGGAATAGAGTCCTCTGCATCAGAATCCTCACAGGTAGATAAGGGTAAATCCTGGTCATCAGAGGAAACAGAAATTTCAGAATCCTAGTCAGAAGTATCATAAGCAAATTCAGTCCTAGGGGGAAGGTTGGTTTCCCCTGATTAAAGTAATAAGGTCTTCAGCCATTCTTATCATCTGTTTTTTTAGGCATAGAGGCCTGACCATGCAGTCTGGGAGTCGGTTTTCTAGGCATAGTTCGAGTTTTAGGCCTTGAACAAGAAGATGGCATCAGTTTAATATGCAAATCAGTAGGCCTGAATGCACCCTCAGAAGCCAGTGCCTGCACAGCGGCTCCGGACCCATCCAAGGTAGAGACATCTGCAGGTTCCACAGCTGAAGCATCTTGTGGCATACTGGAGTCCGAATGGGCCTCAGTAGAGGCCTGCGAATATGAAGTAGCAGTTATCAAGGGCTGCGAAAGCGCCTCACTGAGTACTGGTGACTGGCATAGGAGAAGCGTCGTCGGCAGTTTTGGACATAGGCAGCCTGTCTCTGTCTTTATCTTTGCATTTTTTCGGAATGTCGGTAGTCGGATGGTTTACCGATGACATATCTGGATAATTGAACCGAGTACCAAAATATTTAGAAGCATAAATATACGATGACAAATAGTTTGTTGCTTAAATAAGGCACAAAACCGACAGCAAGGTACGTCATGGCCAGGGCCTAGGCAAGGAATACAGTACAAATGAATATCTTTGTGAGGTATTTGTTTTCCCCAATAAATACAATTATTGGCTTTTAGTGACATTGGTTTAGAGCAAGAAAAAGTTTCCCCAATGGGGTACTTGGCTTTAGTTGAAGACTTCGGTTCTGAAACTCGAAAATGAAAATATCAGGAGTCGGCCGACCAGCACTTGTGAACTGCTTCTGCTTTGGGCACCGCACGATATGAAAGACTGGTGTAATGGCATCGGCTGCATGCTTTATACCCCTGACTACCTGACGTCATGGAAGATGAGACAGCAACCGATGCAGGACCCAAGACTTTGATAATCAGGCCAACTGAGGGCTACTGCAAGCAGATAACCCAAATGTGATGACTGCAATAGTGAAACACGAAGAACATCATCAGGATACAAGACATCACAAATCCCAGAACACTGAGGATCCCTCTGGCAGTCACTGATACCTGCTGAAGATTTTGGAAGTATGTGCTTAGGAAGTGGACCTTGTCTTGGGAGGGGAAGGCCACTGTTTTTTATTTTTTGTGTGTGTGTGTGTGTGTGTGTGTGTGTGTGTGTGTGTCTAGCAAGGCTCCTAATACCAGTCTCTGAGAGGGGATTGGACTGGACTTTTTTAGATTCATGGAGAAACAAGAAGTTATGAAACTCACCATAACGTTCGATGTATGTAGTCCATCTCGCCTCACATTCTTACCCGTGGGTTCGGAGCCGAATATCGGCTCCGACTCGGCCGATTTTACTAGCTCAAAGTCTCTCATTGGCTGGGCTAAGAGGGTATCCCACGGTGCACTGCTCCATATCCCCAGATCTAGTTTGCTGCGAAAAAACATATGTACTCCATACACACCTCACATCCATATAAACAATAACTAATCAAAGGGACTCTGCAGGTGACAACCTAACCTCCAAATCCTAACCTCCAAATCCTCCAGGCAGGGGGAAGGTGGGAGGGTAAGTAAGAATGTGAGGCGAGATGGACTACATACATCGAACGTTATGGTGAGTACATAACTTCTTGATGTTATGTAGTCCTATCTCGCCTACATTCTTACCCCTGGGACAGCGTCCCTAGCACCTACATCCTGGGTGGCTCATAGGAAAATACTCCTGAGAACCGTGGAGCCAAAGGAAGATCTGCCCCTGGAGACCATGTCCAATTTGTAATGAGAAACAAAGGTGTGAGGAGAAGCCCAAGTAGCTGCAGCACATATATCATCCATTGACAATCTAGCTTGATAGGCTGTAGATGTAGAAACAGACCACGTGGAATGTGCCTTGACTGGAAATGGCAAATTTTTACCTCCTGCCTGATAGATGAAAGAGATGCAACTGGCTATCCCTCTAGACAGCGTGACCTTGGATACCGGAGAACCCAATCGGTTTTCCGAAAAGGAGACAAAGAATTGGTCAGATGTCCGGATATCTTTTGTCCGTTGTAGATAGAAGCGTAACTGTCTATGTACATCCAATTGGTGAAATGTAAATTCTGCCTTGTTAGAGAAGTGGAGGAAGAACACAGGCAGCTCAATGGACTGATTCATGTTAGACACGGAAGCCACTTTAGGAAGGAACGAGGGGTTTGGTCTAAGAGAGACCCTATCTTTATGGAAGATTAAATATGGGGGTTTGATGGAGAGGGCTTGAATTTCCGAGACCCGCCTTGCTGAAGTGACTGCTGTTAAGAATGCTGTTTTCCATGTCAAGAATTTTAATTCACAGGTAGCTGCAGGCTCAAATGGTGGTAGAATAAGGGCTTGAAGAACAAAATTGAGATCCCCGATCATGACAGGTTCGGACACTGGGGGACGAAGCAACAGAGTACCTTTAAGGAATGCTTTGCATAGTCTATGTGCCATGAGACTAGGCTCATTCGCTACGTGGAAATTAGATATCGCCGCCAGCTGAACTCTGATGGTGGCTGATGCGGATCCCTGATAGAACAGCATAGACAAGAACTCCAGGACTGAATCTATTGGAGCTGTGTAAGGATCAATGACTCTAGTATGAGCCCAGACAGAGAAACTTTTCCATTTGCTAGAGTAAATCTTTCTAGTGGATGGCTTATGAGAAGACGATAATATATGGACCACATCCGGTGAAAAATTATGACATCTGACTAGCGATGGAAATGGAGTAGCCAGGCTGTCAACCAGAGTGTCCTCAGAGAGGGTGGAACTGTCCCGACGTGTGTCAGTAAATCTGGCAGAGGGTCCAGAATCCAAGGAGTGTCCACAATGTATGGTTGAAGAAAGGAGAACCATACTTGACGAGGCCAGTGTGGGGCAATCAGAATCATTCTGCTTCCCAAGGACTGCGCTTTCTGAATCACCCTTGAGAGGAGGGGAAAAGGAGGGAAAGCATAAAGCAGACCGGAGGGCCGATCGTGAACAAGAGCGTCCCAGGGTGATTCCCCCTGTGGGGGGATCAGCGTGAAGTAGTTGCTGCATTTCGCATTGAGAGGGCTGGCAAAAAGGTTGCAGCAAGGCTGACCCCATCTGCTGAAGATTCGCTCTGCAACCAGTCGATTTAAGGACCACTCATAAGGCATAATTATCGCTCTGCTTAGCCTGTCCGCTATTACGTTGGACTTCCCCGGAATGTGCGTTGCCACCAGAAACCGTTGGAAAGCTATTGCCCAATGCCACACTCGCATAGCCTCTTTGCATAGAGGGTAAGACCGGGTTCCCCCTTGCTTGTTGAGATACCACACTACTGACATGTTGTCTGAGTGTATCGCAATAGTCCCTAGAGGAAGAACTTCCTGAAGTGTCTGCAACACAAGAAGCACTGCCGAGATAATGCCCCCCCACCCCATCTGGGAGGAGTCTGTGGTCACCGTGGAAACAGGGACGGGAGGAACGAAGGGCTTTCTCCCGTTCAAATTGTTGGTGCACAGCCACCAACGGAGGTCCTGCTTGCACCCGTCTGTGAATAAGATGGGATGAGATAGTGGGAGTCTTTGGAGAGACCATTGGACAAAGAGGAGCCATTGAAGAAGTCTCATGTGTAATCTCGCTAGAGGGACCAACATGATAGTTGCCGCCATGGTCCCTAGGAGTTGTAGAACCAGTCTTGCCTTCGCTTGTCTCAGGGGCATCAGCATGTGTATTTGTTGTTGCAATACTGTGATCCTTTCTTGTGGTAAGAATGCTCGCATTCGAATGGTGTTTAACTCTGCTCCTATAAAGGTGACATGCTGTGAGGGCAATAAGGTAGATTTTTCCCAGTTTATTGTTATGCCCAACTGGTGACATAGACCGATGGTAGCGTCCCTGGTCTGAACTAGCTGATGCCTGGTGGGGGCGGTAAGGAGCCAGTCATCCAGGTACGGAAACACCTGGAATCCCTGACGTCTCAAGTGAGCCGTCACCACTGCCATACATTTGGTAAACACCCTGGGGGCTGTGGTGAGACCAACGGGCAGGGCTCGAAACAGGAAGTGACTGGCTCCCAGCCGGAAGCGTAGGTGACTCCTGGATGCTCTGTCCATTTTGACATGGTAGTAAGCATCCTTGAGATCGATGGAGCACATCCATACCTCCTCTCCCAACAATGGGAGAATCGATTGTAATGTGACCATACGGAACTTGGACTTGTGTATGTAATTGTTGAGTTGACTGAGATCTAGTATGGGTCTCATATCCCCTGTTCTTTTTGGCACCAAAAAGAATCTTGAGTAAGTCCCTAATCCGATTTGGTCTGAGGGGACTCGTTGGATTGCTCCTTTTTCTAGCAGCTGAGAAACCTCTGAGGCTGCTTGATCCCTTTGACTGGGTGGAACGTCTGGGATTTTTCTGACTGGCGGGGGTATTGAAGAGAATGGAATGAGGTAACCTCCGGAAATTATCCTTAATACCCATCGGTCCTGGGTAATGCTCTCCCAGGCTTCCGGATATAAGGAGATTCGACCCCCGACTGGCTCTGGACAGACGCAGTCGGGCACACCCTCAGGAATGAGAGTATGGAGAGCCACGGAAGGAGTCGCAGTCTCCAGAATTGTGGGGGCCCCCTCTGCCTCTGGGGCGACGTCTCCCTGAGTAACCCTGCCTCTGGAGGGGGGTTCACCTTGTGCGGTAGGAAAAAACCTCTGTGATTTCTTGAACCACATCTCCTCCCCCCCCCCCCGCTGGGCCTTGGGATAAGGCCTAGAAGGAAGGGAAAAATGGACCCCTACGGCAGACAGGGTCTTTCCCTCTTGCTCGCACCTGGTAAGGGTGTCTTTCACTTTGGTCCCAAACAAGGAGGAACCGTCAAATGGGGCATCAGTGAAGGAAGACTTGAAGGCCTCCGCAAAGTGACACAGGTGCAGCCAGGCTTGCCTTCTAAGGGCGAGACCTGAGCTTGCTGCCCTACTCGCTCCCTCGGCTGCATATGAAATAGCCGCATGGACAAGTTAGCGATGGAGTTGAGGGTAGAAACCTGTGCGTTGACCGTCTGGGCCACCGCCTCAGGTAAGTTACCCGTGAGAGTATCTCCCAACTCTTTCAGGAGATCTCTCTGGAGCCGAGTGAAGTGAGACAAATAATTCAGTGACCGTAAAGTGAAGGTTGCTGAAGATAGGGTATGCTTCCCGTACCGGTCCATGGTCCTAGACTCCTTGTTAGGAGGATGGACCAATGAAGAAGACTCTGCAACGTCCTTCTGGGTGGCTGTCGCCACCACCATGGCATTTACAGGGACTCCTTTTGACAGAAACTCTTTGCCCTGGGGTGCGGACAGAAATTTGTTGGGACGCCTGGGCACAGGCTCCACAGAATGAGGGTTTTCCCACACTCTTTGACAAATGAGGTCAAGAAGTTCGAAGGGTAGAGACACCCAGGATGCGGAGGGTTGAGCGCCAAAAGCCTTAAGGAATACTGACTCCTCCTCAGGAGTTTTGGAAGGCCAGTCTCCTCTTTGTTTCAGTATCTCCAGGATATTGGAGAAGGAAACATCATTGGAGGAAGACTTGGGGGACCCTTCCTATTCCTCGAGGTCAGTATCGGAGGTGAGAGACTCATCCTGGGAGTCTATGTGCTTCCTGCTGCACAACTTCTTTCTAGGAGGCTCCTCAGGCACGGACTCTAGGAGACCCTCAGAAAGTTGGGGACCACTCGTGGGGGTATCCTTAGGGCCTGGTGCTCTACTGTCCATTGATAGGCGAGTGTCAGAAGCTCTCACCGGGGTGGTGGGGGACGGAATGACCAATGCAGGTGATGTAGCTGGCGATCTGGCCAGCGCGCTCCGCATGGCCTCAAAGGCAGGTCCCCCTGAGTCCAAGTACTAACCGGCCTCCGAGGCCACGACCGGGACCGGTGTCCCATGAGCCGATGCACCGAGTGGGAGACTCGGAACTAACAGATGTCCTGAAGTATCCCCCTCGGGCCCGACCAAAAAGACCCGAGTCTCGAACCCTGTGGACGGAACTCCGGATGTACTCAGAGGAGGAATCATCGAAAAGGTCATAGGAACTGGATCCGGAGCCGAGTGGGTCAGAGCCAAGAACAATTTGGCCAACACAGGCAACTGCAGGAGCCTCTGCACCACACTATCAACATCCAAATCAGAAAGCTTGGAGGATTTGGAGGAGAGCGATGGAGATTGGGATCTCTTGTCAGGTGAACCATGCCTCACATTGGGCGACTGGCTCCGAATGGGTTCAAGAAGAATAGGAGTCGACGCCGATTCAGTTAACACTGATACCTCCTGCGGCCCCGAGGATAGTGGAGCTGAGAAGGTAGAGTCCAAAACAGTAATCTTCTCTGGAGGCTCCGAAGTGGCAGATGGAGCCGGAGACCTTTTCTTAGCCTTGGAGGCTTTAGATTTTGACTGAGGACTAGAAGCAGAGTCTATAGCTTCCTCAAATGATGGCTTTAGAAGTCCCTTTAATATCAATTTATTTTTCCTCTCATGGAGCACCCTAGGACTGAACGCGTGGCAAAAGCTACACGACTCCTGTAAATGGATGGCTCCAAGGCAGTAAACACACACAGAGTGTCCATCTGTGATGGACATCTTATATCCACATTTGGAACATTTTTTAAAGCTGGAAGGCTTATGCTCCTTCTGATCCTTAGACATTTTATAACTAACGCTAGCGAAACCACCTAAACACAACTCACAAAAAGGGCGGGAAAACACACACAATTTAGAAACACCAGAAAAACGGTACAAGACGCACTCTAAGAACCTCTAACTGAAACGGTTCTTCAGGGACACACAGAAAACACAATCACGCAACAAAGTTTAACTAACAGAGGGGAGGACTAGGTCCTCTAACTAAAACAGGCCTAGCCCGCTGGAACAGTTTGGGATACCAAAAACACAACTATCACACTCAGAAACAGCGAAAGCAACAAGAAATAGCTATTAAAATAGCTTTTGGGTATAAACTATCAAATTTCTCTAAGAGAAATAGCAAAAAGAAGGTACTTAGCCACAGCCAAGCGAGACCACGTCCGAGCTACACAAACGGCAAACGAGATCTGGAGATATGGAGCAGTGCACCATGGGATACCCCCTTAGCCCAGCCAATGAGAGACTTTGAGCTAGTAAAATCAGCTGAGTTGGAGCCGATATTCGGCTCCGAACCCATGGGTAAGAATGTAGGCGAGATAGGACTACATAACATCCTAGGTTTGAAAAGTTGGCCCTGGTCAGAGAGAAAGAAGCTTGCAGCTCTTCAATGGATGAAGCTAGGATTATGAAATCATCTAGCTAGGGGTATATTTGTACTCCCCTTGTCCTGCAATATACAGCTACTGCAGCCAGACATTTTGTGATACCCCGGGAGTAGTAGAGAAGCCAAAGGGCTGCTGCACAGAATTGGAAATGTTTCCTCTGTCCTGAAATGGCGGTACAGCTTGTCCAGCTTTGCTAGAAGTAAGCACCGTTTAGATCTAGGGTGCCTATGGAAGCCTGTGGAGAAGGCATTAGCAAAAGTTTCTGAAGGGTTAGCATTCTGAATTTGGGGACTACAAGAAACTTATTTAGCTTTGATAAGTCTAGGATTTGCCTCCACTAAGAACAACCTTGAATAGCATCCTTTTCCTTTTCCTCCTGGGGGACTGGTTCTGTGAAGCCCAGATGTAGAAGAATTTTGACTTTGGCCGCTGCCTCCTTGAATTGTCCTTTTGGAATTGATGGGATATGACTTGGAACTGGAGAAGTAGATTGCAGCTTCTAGCCTTCTCTTGTGATGTGAGGGGATCCATTACTCAAGTAATGTCTATCTAGTTGCCCAAGAAAAGGAAAAGTCCTCCTCCAAGCTTAACAAGTCTGTGTGTGTGTGTGTGTGGGGGGGGGGGGTTACAGCAGGGGTGATACTTAAGGGAGGAAGGGGAGGGCCCCAATAAGTCATGTCTGCTCCCTGCTGAACCCTGGGGCCAGGATTGCCAGGCCTTGGTCCCTGATCAGCTTGCCATTTCTTTTGTTGTCTGTGGGGTCTGTTTCTCCTAGTCCTCCTCCTTCTCTGGCCTGTAAGGCAGGAAGAGACCAGGGCTTGTAAGGGTACTTTCTACTAAACTTCAGGGGCTGTACCTGCAGAATGCCCTTGACATTTTGAAGGGACTTAGCCTTATCCTCCAGTTTTTTTTTAAATATACCTTGGGTCCAAACAGGAAGTCCTTGTCTAAAGGTGCATCCAAACTTCTGATTTTACTTGCTCTGGAAGACACTCCTCTCCTAACCAGGCATGTCTCCTGATAACCGATCCTGAAGCTGCTGCCCTTCTAGATGCCCCCAAGCATCAAAGCCTTGATGCAAGGAATGTTTAGACACCTAGGAATAGGAGTTACTGAGTTCTAATAATTCCTTCCAGAGAGCTCTATCTTTCATCCCCTGTAGTTTTCCTTTCATTTGGTCCAGGAAGGTTTCCTGGACTTTGACCTTATGAAGCTGACAATTCAGAGCTCTCATGGCCAGGGTAGCAGAAGTGTATACTTTCTTGCCAAATCTATCTAGGGTTCTATCCTCGTTCTCATTAGGCAAGGGATTTCTAGAGGTGCTCTCTTTGGTTCCCTTGGGACCTGAGGAAATGCGAAAAGATGTTTATGGGAATCCAGAACCCTAAAAAAAAATCTGGCTTCCTAGGGCAGGTAGTTGGGAGCCAAGCTACAGGGAAGAATCAGAAATATCCACAACCTTTAATACTGGAGGAAAGGCTAGAGGTTTGTAATCAGGATTTGTAAGAAATTCTCAACTTTCTTAAACTGGGGATAACTGTAAACCTCCCAGTTGAAGTACCCCCCTCGTCTTGTGCAGGGTTTCTTTGAAGGCAAAATTTTCCGGTGGTGAAGTTGAGTCAAGATTTTCATCATACTCTTAAGTCAGCATATGACCCTAAAGAAATCCGGTCAACATATGCCAGGCCATCATGATCAAAGTCATAAGAATCACAACTCCTTGGGAATTGTCCCTCTTTTTTTTTCCAGAAGATGATCCCATAGCAGGGATTCTACTGGGGCTGAGCTGTCTGGATCCAAACAATCCTCAGCCAGCCTGACAAAGTAATGTGGGCAAGCCTGCTGTAGCTGAGACCCAGATGACCTAGGCTGGGTTAAGTTGGAAAAAAACCTTCTTTTGTTTGGCCTTAGGTCTGTACTTGAGAGTGGCTTTGGATATCACTGGCCTGGGCCACTGATGGGTCAATCAGCTGAGGATTCCTCTGAATCTCTGGGGACACTGCCCTCTCCTAAAGTAGGAATTAAATGTGTGTTAGAAGCCAGGATCATCTTGGCGACCCCAGACACATCCATTCCCGATGCCTTTGGCTTGTGCAGACATAAAGAGAGCTGGCAGCACAGTGGACTTCAAGGTCTCGCTAGACATGTTGACTGCACACTCTGTGGATTACTGGACAGTGATGGACTGTTGTTTGGTACCGTTTGTGCATTCTTCCTGCAAGGAAACTCTGGCTCAGCCTGAATGGTGGACACCATAGTATAAGAAGGCCACTGATGCTCCCTTTTCCTTCTCTAATTTTTTTTTCCAAGGACTCAGCCCTATACTTTATAGTAGTGGAATTAAAACTTGCATACTGAAGACATTTGGGCACTTCATGCTTCTGGCCCAGTTGCAAAAAAAAAAAAAGACAACAGTGTGAAAGTCCCAATGAAGGATTTGCTTTCTGCACTCTAGGCAAACATTTGACCTGGCTACTGACAAGTGATAAAACTTAAATTGAGGTAAAGATAAGATCATTCTCCAATGAGGTACTTATCTTTGCTGTTCTAAGTTCTGGCTTTGGACCAACCAATGACACTGCAAAGGTACAATCAGGCTTTACCTGCAAGAAAGAACTGAAAATATGTTGCAGGCTGACGACCTTTACACTCTGACTTTCTGATGTTGGTGGGGGTGGAAGGGTGCCCTCCAGGCCAACAGGAGGAAATTAAAGTTTCTGGTATTGGGGCCAGCCAAGAGCTTCCTCAGCAGGAAATCCCAAACAGTTATTACTGCAACAATGAAACAAGATAAACATTGCTTATTTTCATCTGTAACATGCCACACCTCTCAAATTCACTACTGTGCTATAATGAAATTCACAAAGTTAAAGTATCAATAATATTATTAGCTCAGCACCCTGTTAGTGCTGAAAAGTTTCATAATCAAAGTTCAAGGAGGACTAAGTTACGGCCTTTTATACATAGGTACTAGCTACACTGGTTCATAAGGCTTTCCTGACACAATATAATATTTTCTATTATACTCAGATTCACTGGTGGCATTGTGCCGAACTTCTGCTAACTATGCAAAGAAAAATAATGAACCAATAATGCTTCTCTACTGAGCTGACATTACAATAGAAGTAAACATCATGTAGCTGACTGTCATGACATACTACTCTATGAAATATGCTGAAATAATTCTTATGGTTACAGAAGTATGGGTCTACACTATGAAATACCATTGGTATCTTTGGTACTTTTTTATTTTTGCCCTTCTACATCCATCAGGCACTTTTTTGTCACACACCTCCCAACAAGTATATACATTTTGCATTTTTTCATGATGACAAACTCAGTGCATATCTGAATCACATCACTGGTGAGTATGACATGAGTATGATATGAGAACCAAAATATATTCTCTTTTCTAAAAGAAAGCATTTTTTGCAATTATATACGATAGAACAAAATACACATATTTTACTTATTTTGGTGGGCATGCTCACATTTAAGATTATTGTGTCTGATTTCCCAAAAGTCTATAAGCTTATGCAATAAACAGCAGTGGGAATATACAGGGATTTTATCCTGAAATTTTCAAAAGAATATCTTGAAGCAGGACAGTGAGACTGCCATTTGAAGTCGGGGTTAAATTTAAGGCAGAACAGCTTGTCAAAATTCACAAACTGCAACATTTGCAAGCCAGTGAGCTGGAATCAAAAATGGGGCTTTAAGTTAGTTAAAATACACACACACAAAAAATGTACACACGTTTCTGCTGTTTATAAGCAGTTAAAAAATACTTAGATAATGTAAATCCAGCAGAACTATTTAAAAAAAAAATCAAAGATCAGAATACCAACGTTCATTTTCACAAGATTGAAAATACCAAAACCTGACATACCTGAACGCCGAAGCTTTCCCAGGTTAAGCAAACACTTGCCCAACATGCCCATTTCTCCACTGTAGTGCGATCCTGGAGTTGCTATATATAGTTGGGAGAGGGATGGGGGGTAGCCCCACACGTGGGTGGGTTTTAATTACTTTGGTGTGAATATAGTTTAAGATTGAACAAGGGTTTACTTACCCTGGGGAAGCTTCGGCATTAGGGTATGTCAGGTTTCGGTATTTTCAGTCTCGTGAAAATGAAATCCTGTGTTCTGATCTTCATTTTTTTTAAAGCAGATCCAAACCCAACTGGCAAAAACAACACTGACCCAAGACCACCGACTGTGGTACAAAAATGAATAAGGCAGGAAAGTATGAAATTTTTATTCTTTTCTCTCACACCCAAATGGCGTCTGAATATATTACTACTCCAGGCAAAACTACTAAAAAGTCCTAAAAGGATAAATAAAAGTTATGTACTTACCATAGCGTTCCATGTGAGTTGTTTATCTCACCTTTATTCTCACTGATGGGTTCGGAGCCGATCCTCGGCTTCGACACGGCCGATAGCAAAGCTCAAGGTTTGCCAGTAGCTCGAGACCAAGCCCCTTATCCCACAATGCACTGCAGGAATTACCTCAGATCTTGTTTGCTGCGAGTATATATACCCTTTTATTTATTTCTACAAGGAAGTACTTCCTAAAGGGGAACATGTATTGAATAACCAGGATGGTACAAGCCTCTAAGTCAACTGTCAGCCAGGAGGGGGAAGGACGGAGGGACGTGAGAATAAAGGCGAGATAAACAACTCACATGGAATGTTATGGTAAGTACATAACTTCTTTATGTGAAGTTGTTAAATCTCGCCATTTATTCTCACTGATGGGTAGCATCCCTGCCACCCTAAATCTTGGGTGGCTCATGGAAGTATGTTTTTCAGTACCATGGAAGCAAAGGAAGACCTGTCCCTGGAAGCCTTATCTACTTTGTAATGTGTGATAAATGTATGAGGCTTAGACCAAGTGGCTGCAGCACAAATATTGTCAAGGGGTAATTTAGATTGAAAAGCAGAAGACATAGAAACGGCTCTGGTAGAATGAGCCTTAGGTTTATGTGCCAATGGCATGCTAGCATTCGCATAAACAAAGGATATACAATCTGATAACCATTTAGATAAAGTTGTTTTAGCCACTGGATTACCTTTTCTGGCTTCCGAAAAGCTTACAAAAAGTTGATCTGATTTTCTAATATCCTTAGTTCTGTCAAGATAAAATTTGAGCTGTCTGTGCACATCAAGTTTGTGCAGCATGTATTCCAATTTGTTAGAGTGGTTGGGAAAAAAGACTGGCAGCTCAATAACCTGATTGATATTGGATTCAGAACAGACTTTAGGCAAAAAGGAGGGGTTTCTTCTTAGAGATACTCTATCAGCATGGAAAATCATGTAAGGAGGCCTAACAGATAGTGCTTGAAGTTCTGACAGTCTGCGGGCAGATGTAATGGCCAATAGAAATATAATCTTCCAGGACAAATATTTGAGATCACAAGACAATGCTGGTTCGAAAGGGGGGAGAATAATTTGAGACAGCATAAAATTCAAATTCCAGGGGGAATAAGGAATTTTGACAGGAGGTCTCATGTGAAAGGCACCTTTAAGAAAGGCCTTAAATAACTTATGGCTCATAACATTCAACCCATCAAACCCAAGGTAGAAATTTGATATGGCGGCTAACTGGACTCGAACTGTGGCAGCTGCTGCTCCTTCTTTAAAATTCTTTGTCAAAAATTCTAAAATGGACGATAGAGGAGCTCAGAAAGGGTCGATTTTCTGTATATTGGCCCAAACTGAGAACCTGTTCCATTTACTGCGGTACAGTTTCCTGGTGGATGGCTTGTGAGAAGACAAAAGTATTTGTCTTGTATCATCTGAGAGCGAATGAAGCCTGGCAATTAAGGGAAGTGGATTAGCCAAGCAGTCAGTTTTAGGGACTGCAGTGAAGGATGAATGTCCCCTGACGGGTGTGTCAGAAGGTCCGGAACTAGGTCCAGGATCCATGGATCCTCCAGTAGATGATGGTGAAGGAAGGGGAACCAAATCTGTCGAGGCTAGTAGGGAGCTATGAGGATAACTGTCCTTCCCAGTGACTTTGCTTTCTGTAAAACCTTGGGTATCAATGGAATAGGTGGGAATGCATATAGGAGACCCGGAGGCCAATCGTGTACGAGTGCGCCTCTTGGGGAATGTCCCGGAAGTGGTATCAGAGCAAAGTAGCTTCTGCATTTGGTATTAATGTGACTGGCAAAAAGTCGCAGCAAGGCTGGCCCCATTTGCGGAATACCAGATCTGCAACTCGTTGGTTGAAAGACCACTTGTGAGGCAACAGTATTGCCCTGCTTAGCTTGTCCACTATCACTTTGGATTTCCCCGGGATGTGCGTTGCTATCAGAAAATGGTGGGACGATAAAGCCCATTGCCATACCCTGAGTGCTTCTTGACAAAGGGGGTAAGACTTGGTACCGCCTTGTTTGTTCAAGTACCAGACCACTGACATGTTGTCTGTCTGAATTGCAATTGTCCCTAGAGGAATAGAGTCCTGGAAGTACTGCAACACCAGAAGTACCACTCTCAATTCCAGAACACTGATATGCATATGTGACTCTTGATCCGTCCATGTGCCTTGGGCAGTCTTTCCCTGAAAATGCCCCCACCCACCCTATCAGGGAAGCATCTGTGGTCACAGTGGCTACTGGGGGGGGGGGGGACAAAGGGTTTTCCGATTGTAACATGAAGAGACGTCAACCACCACTGAAGGTCTCTCTTGCAAGAATCTGTGATGAGAATCATGTAGTGCATCGGTAGCTTTTGGTAGGACCACTGAGTGAAGAGGAGCCACTGAAGGATTTGCATATGCATCCTTGTGAGTGGTACAGCCAGGATTGCTGCCACCATCAACCCCAGTACCTTTGTTCTTTGACACCAGTGAGATGAAGTGTTGGAGAAGAAGTGAGACTCTTTCGATTGGAAGACGTAGAGTGGTGGTTGAGGTATCTAACTCTGCTCCTATAAAAATGGTATGCTGCGATGGCAATAAGGCAGTCTTTTTGGAGTTGATTGTAATGCCTAATTGATGGCAGAGTGTCAGAGTATATTGTGTTGCCTGAGTCAATTGATGCCTGGTGGTAGCAGTGAGGAGCCAATTGTCTAGGTATGGAAACACCTGGAATCCTAGACGCCTCAGGTGAGCAGTGACCACTACCATGCATTTAGTGAACACCCTGGGGGCTGTAGTGAGACCAAAGGGCAGGGCTCGAAACTGGCAATGATTGGCTCCCAGCCAGAAACGCAGGTGACCCCTGGAGCACCTGTTCATCTTTATGTGATAGTATGCATCCTTGAGATCTATGGAGCACATCCAATCGCCTTTACCTAGGAAGGGAAGAATGGACTGAAGCGTGAGCATTCGGAACTTCTCTTTCTTTACAAATTGGTTGAGTCTGCTGAGGTCCAAGATAGGTCTCCAGTCCCCTGTTTTGTTTGGTACCAAAAAGAATCTTGAGTAAGTTCCGAATCCAACTTGGTCTGCTGGGACTGGTTGGATGACTCTTTTTCCTAGCAATTTATGGACCTCTACGATTGCTTGTTCCCTGAGATTGGGTGGAACATCTGGGATTCTGCTTACAGGAGTAGGTGGGGAAAAGAACGTTATGAAATATCCTTTGGAAATGATGTTTTGTACCCATGTATCTGATGTTATGTTTAGCCAGACTTCTGGGTACAAAGACAAGTGACCCTGACTGCCTCCAGGGCCGAACAGGAGCGCTGGTAGGGCTGACCAGAGAACTGGCCTCTGTTACCCTGTTGCTGCGGACCCCTTCTGCCGCACGAGCGGCGTCTTCCATTATAGCCCCCTCCTCTGCATCTGGAGGGGGTTTCTCCATGTGTGTCCTGAAAGGCTCCCTGTACTTTTCGGAACCACATTTTCCCCTCCCCTAGGGCCCTTGAGGTAGGGCCGAGTAGGGGTAGAAAAACGGACTCCAATGGCAGATAGGGTCTTGCCTTCCTGCTCACACCTGGTTAAGGTTTCCTTTACTTTAGTCCCAAACAGTGATGAGCCATCAAATGGGGTGCTGATAAAGGAAGACTTAAAGGGTTCCGCAAAGGAACAGAAACGCATCCAGGCTTGTCTCCGCAGAGCAATGCCTGAACTAGCGGCTCTACTCGAACCATCAGCTGCATAAGATACGAGATGGATGGATGAGTTTACTAATGAGTTTAGGGTAGCGAGCTGTGTGTTGACTTTGTCGGCACCCCCTGCAGCTACCACACCCTGGAGAGCATCTTCTAGCTCTTTCAGGAGATCTCTTTGCAGTCTCGTAAAATGGGTTAAATAGTTCAGCGTTCACAGAGAAAAAGTCGCTGAACTAAACATGCGTTTCCCATATCTATCCATGATCCTAGAATTTCTGTTAGGAGGATGGATAGATGTGGATGTTTAAGACACTTCCTTTTTGGCGGCTGCAGCTACCACCATGGCATCAACAGGCACTCCTTTGGTTAAAAAGGCTTTGTCCACCAGGGCAGAGATGAACTTATTCGACTTCCGAGTGACAGGTTCCATGGCCTCCGGTGACTCCCATGCCTTATGAGAGATCAGTTCCATGAGCTCATTGTAAGGTGGAGACACCCAAGAAGTGGAAGGTTGAGACGAAAAAGCCTTCAAGAGCACTGACTCATCCTTCCTTAGTAGGAGTTTTGGACTGCCAATTGCCCCTCTGACTACAGAGCTCTAATATCTCCGCAAAAGAGATATCCTCAGAGGGGGGTCGAGGGGACCCTTCTGACTCATCCAAGTCCGTGTCGGATGTCAAAGACTCCTGTGGGGAGTCTAAGTGCCTCCTCTTGCACAGTCTCTTCCTGGGTACCTCCTCAGAGGGAAGATCTGGGGAGGTCTCGGAAGAGCAGGGGACGCCCTGTGGGGCCACTTGAGGCTTGGGGTCTCTACGCTTAAGGGGACCGATAGATGTAGAAGTAGACACAGGAGCTTGAGGGGGGAAGGAAGCCCGAACTGATGCCGACGATGTCTTAGGAGACAGGCCTCTCCTCATGGCATCGAAAGCACCATGACTCCAACAAGAAGGGGTAGACGGATCCGGAGGGACCGCCTGATCCTCCCGCACAGAAACCATGGGCTCTGAGCCCGAGGTAGGAGCCGAGCTCATCTGAGCCGAAGCCCCGAGAGGAAGATTCGGCACTGACAAATCAGTCTGACTATCCTCCCCGGACCTGACAGGAGAGTGTCGGTTCCTAGCATCCTCGGTCAGTGCTGAGGACGTCCGAGTAGATGGAACCGATAACACTGGTGTGGGTCTCGGTTCCATAGGTTCGACAAGCATCGGTTCGGGCTCCTTCAACTCCGACAGTCCAGTACGGCTCAAAGGAGGAGTAGTCAATTCCGGTTCAATGGTCTTCGGCGCCGACGAAGTGGTTGGGGCCGACAACAATTTAACAAGTCCTGATGCCCGTAGAAGCTTCTGTACTAGCCAATCCATGGCCATATCAGAGAGGCTGATTGAAGACTTCGAGGAATGCACCGAAGGTGCTGACTGGAGCAGAGGAGATGAGGGAACCTCAGAGACCAGCTCCAAGACTGGGAGCTGGCTCCAAACCAAAGGGACACTCGGTTCCGGGGAATGTGGAACCAATGACCCTGTACCCTCTGATCTCTTGCCTTCTTGGTTTGATTAGAATCAGAAGATTTTGAAGATTTAGAAGAATTGCTGGCACCTTCCTGGCTACCCAACGCCTCAGAAAAAGTATGCTGCAGCAACCCCCTATCTATGAGTTTTCTCCTTCTCTCCAAGAGAACTTTAGATGAAAAAGAGTGGCAAATACTGCAGGAATCTTGGAGGTGTTTAGCCCCCAGACAGTAAACACATTGTACATGTCCGTCCGTGACGGACATTTTCTGTCCACAATCTGGACATTTCTTAAACCCCGATTTCGGGTGAGACTTTTCTCTCTCATCTGACATTTTATAAGAGACAAACCACAAAATTAACCAGTTAAGGTTAAAGGGTTGGGAGGGTGGCCTAATGCTTAAGGTGTTTGTCTTACAAACACAAGGTGCAGGGTTTGAGTCTCACAAGGGATAATTGGCTAGGCTTAAAATGGCTTGCAAGAGCAGTTAGCTTAGTATGAACCTATGAAATACAGGGCTAACTAAGCCCACACTAAACAATATAGTAAGAACAAGTAAAAATTGTTAAATAAGAAAGGGCCCAACACTAAGAAAAACAAGCCAACACAGCTATCACTACAATCTAACCTACTTTAAACTATTATTATTTTTAACAAGAAACACACACACACACACACACACACACACACACACACACACACACACACACACGCACACACGCACACATGCACACACACTAAATGTGAATAATCTCTCAAAAAGAGAAGAAAAAAGTTTTTTTTTACAACTTACGATTTATCAAAATGGTCCGAGCTAACTGGATCACCGAGATCTCTCTTGCCGCGGCAAACTAGATCTGGGGTAACTCCAGCAGTGCATTGTGAGATAAGGGGCTTGGTCACGAGCTACTAGCAAACCTTGAGCTTTGCTATCAGCCATGTCGGAGCCGAGGATCGGCTCCGAACCCATCAGTGAGAATAAACGGTGAGATTTAACAACTTCACATCATTGGTTACATTAAATAAGCCCCCATTAAGATCTGACTAGTTCCAGCTAATTCAATAACACAATCTTCCACTTAATATTAACATATAACCAGGATTCATCATCCAGGTTTTCACAATGACAAGACACAATAGGCCCTATTCCAAAAGACCTCCTCTCAGTGTAAGTGACCAAATAGCTAGACCTTACACTGAAGTAATTTACTTACACTGAGAGCAAAGCTTTTAGAATCAGGCAGACTTACACTGAGAAAAGGTCTTATGGAATCTGACATGTCATAAAAATAATGGCCACCATTTATGCAATGAAATTCACCAGCATGGTTTAGAGGTACATTGTGGTAGATTTCATACTTTGAGATGTACCCATTTTGTAGAGAATGGAGCAATAAAGAAACGTACATTCAGCTTCCATAAATGAAAAAAAGAATCTGGCCAAAAGCCAACAATCATACTCTAATGTTATAAAAATTCTTTGCTCTCCAAGAACATAAGTGCAGTCTTATATCACCATAACTTCATGGCTTGGCAACAGCTTGTCCTTTGTCTTTGGGAGTAGTACTCCAAACTAAGTATGCTTCACAGATAATTAGGCCAATAATATTCCCTGAAAATGTCATGACAAAAATACTGAACCTTTCAGTATTTACATACATATAGCAAAAGCAACAAACAGTCAGTTGCTTGTAGACAGTTACTTTGAAAATGGTCAGCTGTTAAGTGGTTGTACTAAATAAAAAGCTGTACCACAACATTTTACTGCAATGCAATGGGAACCATTTTAAATTGTTAAAGAAGGTGCTCATGTATTAATATTGAGGAAGCAGCCAGGCACAGATTTTCAACTCCTGAGGTATGTTTATGGCCTATGGTCCCATTGTAGCAGCTCATCTAATGCGCGTATACACACACACACACACACGTCAACTGTTCCTGTACCACAGCCAATAAACAGTGGTATAAAGGGCTGCAAGGCAGTCTCCACCTATTAAGAGTACCTCAGAAGGCTAGATCCTAGTCTAACAGTTATCAATATTACCTGCCGCATCTAGTGAATGATCTTTTACTGTGAAATTTGAACTTCTGTAATATTTACAGCAATTAACCCTTTTGGGATTGACAATGAATCACTTTTTTCGGAAAAGTTTTTCTGATAAATGTATATCAGGAATTGCAATCTGGGTAAAAAGCCCATCACAGATCATTTCCTGATAGCCTTGGAGGATCTCTTCTATGAAAAAACTCACCAATACAAACAAAAACAAGGCAAAAAGAGTTTTCCCAGTGAGGTACCCATCTGTATTAGCTCTGTAGTAGGTCATAAACAGCACACAAATGATGCTGAGAAGGAACTTCATCAAGAAATCTGTACTGTGGCAAGAAGGAAATGAAAATGCTGTGGGTAGATGCCTGCTTTATACTGGGAATGTGCTGACTTCCCTTAAGAGCTAGTATCTGTCTGATCTGGAGGGGAAAGGTTGATACTCTGTGGAAGTTTACCTGGACATCGGGCCTTCTGCGGCAGAAATCCCAGTGGTCAGTACTACAACAGTGATAAATATGAAGATCAGCAGTAACATTTTTTAGTTTTTATTGTTACAAAGAAAACATTTATATATATTTTTACAGTTCTTCATTCTTGAACTTTACCTTAAGCCTTTACACATTACCTTTTCAGACTTTTAATAATGACCAACATCATCTCTATTATCAATAGTGCAGTACTTTTTCACAGCAAATTTTCATCATCCATTCAGAGATACTGCTGCCTGTTTTCAGTCACTTGCACATCATCATAAAATAAACAATAAACTTACAAAAAGTTATTTCTTTATGTTTTATTTTATTTATCCTTTGCTGACCAGGATAGTCCCACTAAGCTAGATGGTACTTTTCAGGGGAGACTCAAGGTGGTACTTCTACTAGTAGGAAGAATTTGGACAGGTTATCAAGGGAACTTAGCTGCTCTTTTTGGCAGAAGTTGTGGGATTGTTTTACATCCACATGAGCTATCAGTAACTCAAGCAAATGGGGCCTTGGTTTAATATTTCATCAGAAGGATGAACCACTCAGAAGTACAGCACAACACCCCCTAATGCTGCACCCAAGTGTCAGCAATCCAGTCACTTGGAGTGGGTATATAACCTACAACCAAAGGACCACAACCCCCTGCAAAGAAAATTTTTATTACAAATGTCAGTGATAAACATGATCACTTTTTTATTCTAAAAATGTTAGAAACTGAGTGGGAAGTGGAAAGTGTTGTCTAAATGAAGTCTTGCTTTCCAAGAGTTGATAGGAAATGGAAATCAACAAAGGAAAGCTAAATGTTACTGCTTTTCTGTTTAAAGTGCAAACCTATCAGGATATATCGAACTACACGACAAGATGTACACTTTACTGCCTCACACAGATAGAAGTTTATATTTATTTTAAATGTAAACCATACTTTGCCAAGAGCTAACATGGACTTACAGGTCGAGATTGTTGAGACAGAGGTCGCAGAATGGGGAACATAGTCTTTTATTCCAGAGAATGTTTTTATTACAAAAGTCATTCACTACAGATTCTAGAGCGGCATATGAGGTAGCAGTTAGCTAGTGCACTGCAAGCTCATCTTAGCAAGATATAGGCTGGTAAAATGAAGGCTTTGTTTTGAGATAATGCAAAAGAGTCAGATTGGACAGAGACACATTCTCCTTATTTCCCAAGTTTGTGTACAAAATTATAAAATTTGTAAGACAGTAAGAGGCCAAGTCTGTTAAAGTGAAATAAAACCTGATTAACTTAATAGTGATCGTAGTGTTGTATCTCCCACAGACAAACACAGAGCCAGATAATTCCATACCAATGACCATAATAGCTCCGTCTTACATCCTATTAATCTCTCTCAATCTTTTTTAACTATCTGGCCTATTTGCATTTATTTATCTTTATATATATATATATATATATATATATATATATATATATATATATATATATATATCTTTCATATATTCATGAGCGTCGAAACACTGTTTACTATTATAACCCATCAACTTGTCATTTATGCACACTCTTAACAAGCTAAACAGGCAAACGTATCTGTTATACTGCCCTAAGAGAATATGTGCTGTACTCCCCCTTTCGTGCCTTTCAGTGACACCCTTTCCTTATAGGCACTCTTCCATCAATGCACTACATCATCTTCACTGTGTCATTTTAATTTCGACATTTAAAGTTCTCGGCCCTCGATTCACCCCCTACATCCATCAATTCTCATATTCTCTTTGTTTTATATTCTTTGTTTCATGTCCCAGCCGACTGGATCCATCAACAATCAGAATTTCAAATGGAGAAAACGTACCATTTTCCAGTTCACAAAACATGGTAAACACTACTGAAAATCCATCACACCTTTTCCTCTTTCAAAAGAAGTAACCATCAATATCCACCTTTCTCTTCCCTCATGCATGCATTAGCAAAAGGGTTAACTGACTGAAACACACCACAATAACCACTATTAAAACACAATTCCACCTAGTCACTTTTTTACTTCATATTCTGCTTTGTTAACCATACTCCCCATTCACAATCTACTCCTTGACATCCCAACATTATCACCAATAAATAGTATCCAGCTTTTGCTTTCATCACATTGTTCATACTCAGTATGAATTAATTACCTTTTCAATGTTCTATAGTGAGCAAGTAAAACTAATACACAAATCAATTTCCAAATGAAATGTATTTTATATAATGACAATAAACTTAAAATATTTAACATGCCTTTCCTTAAAGAAAAACTCCATCTTAGAACTCAAAAAACATGTTTTTTTCATTGCATCTTCATTTTCTGAGCTATTTTAATGCCTCAAAAATCATTCCACGTTATAGCTCTCAACCACTTGGCACAAAAAATCTGGACAAAGCCAAAAATAATTGGGGGATAAAGCTCCAAAAATAGGGACAAATTTTAAATATTTCTCTTATAAACTTAGAAAGTTGCTAGAATAAATGGTTTTGTGTTCCCATGCATTTTTCTGAAGGATATGAAGTCTGAAACGCAAATGCCTGTCATAATATAGTGAATTCAATCCTCACTGATTAGTCACAAAATTCCAGAAAACCAAAAATTTTATGAGGAACAGACCAAACATATGAGGCAAAAATCTGGACATTCTGAGAAAATCTGGACAGTTGAGAGGTGAACTCCAAGTGCTTCTTTTACAATTTGAATATGTTTCTCTCAAAATGGTGGATGAATGGGTCCGCCTTGGTAACGTGATCTTGTTTTTATTCCTTCTTCCCAGAATACACTTCAATACTCTTTATATGAGTCATCCTGGTCAAAAGGAAGTGGTGTTGTTTTCTCATGCCATTAAGACAGAATGGCAGGACTGAAGCACTGTCACCTAACACACCTTCTGTAACAAAGCTATTTATAGGTTTCCCTAACTGAGCCTTACTTATGCGACTGTCAGAGCTTGTTATATGCTATAAATAGCTGTTAGCTACTTTCAGCAAAAGAAAGTAGGTAATTAGCAGGCTTTTGCAAAGGGATTGTTTTGTAATTTTAAAAGAATTGACAGACCTTACCCCCACAGTCTCATGCTGAGGTGTAAAATCTCTTACTGCAGTAAATGATCCTTGCAATACATTTACAGGTGACAAGTAGCAGGACTCCAAACTAAGTCTGTCTGCTATTTCCCAGTGCTTTCAGCAGGAAATTTTTTTCTCTCTCGAATGATACAAAAATAAAATGTGCTTTACTAGTTCCTTAATTATTTCTGTCACGTTCACCCCACTTTTTTCTATTTCATATTTATTTATAATTTGGTAACCAGGAAGGGGAACTGGTCCCAGGACCTTTTTCAGCCACGACTCTTGCTACATTGACAAAGATAATAACAAGTAATAAATGCACTTAGCAGTACAAAGAAACAAAGTTTGCAAGTGCAACACATACCCAATGTGTGACAGTGAATTCATAAAACATTAAGCAACATTTACTACAATGCATACATTAATGATGCTTAAACTCTGCTGTGTTAAGTTTATTATAAAGAATTGTATATACATACCCATACATATATATTAGTGTGTGTGTGTGTATATATATATATATATATATATATATATATATATACACACACACACACATAAAATACATAACTACAAAAACATACAAATGTGTATATTTCTGTGTGTAATGGAGAACTAGATTATATGCCTTGAGTGTGTACTTCATGTCCTTTAAAGAAAAACAAATCAAAATGGAAATTTTGTGCAACTGTATATGTGTGGCTGCATATTACAGTGGGTATATAAAGTTTATACACCCCTGTTAAAATACCAGGTTTTTGTGATATAAAAAAATGAGACCACAACAAATCATTTCAAAACTTTTCCCACCTTTAATGTGACCTATAACCTGTACAATTCAATTGAAAAACAAACAAATCTGTTAGGGAAAAAATATAAAAAATAAAAAAATGTACAATAAGCTGGTTGCATAAGTATGCACACCCTTGAACTAATACTTTGTTGAAGCACCTTTTGATTTAATTACAACATTCAGTCTTCTTGGGTAGGAGTCTATCAGCATAGCACATCCTGACATGGCAATATTTTCCTACTCTTCCTTACAAAAGTGCTCCAATTCTGTCACATTGTGAGGGCATCTCTTGTGCATAGCCCTCTTCAGGTCACCCCACAGATCTTCTATTGGATTTAGGTCTGGGCTCTGGCTGGGCCATTCCAAAACTTAAATTTTCTTCTGGTGAAGCCATTCTTTTGTTGATTTGGATGTATACTTGGGGTCACTATCGTGTTGAAAGGCAAAATTCCTCCTCATCTTTAGCTTTCTAGCAGACGCCTGAAAGTTCTGGGCCAAAAGTGACTGGTATTTGGAACTGTTCGTAATTCCCTCCATCTTGACTAAAGCCCTAGTTCCAGCTGAAGAAAAGCAACCCCAAAGGATGATACTGCCACCACAATGCTTCACACTGTGGGGATAGTGTTCTTTTGGTGATGTGAAGTACTGTTTTTGAGCCAAACGTACCTTTTGGAATTGTGGCCAAAAAGTTCAACCTTGGTCTCATCAGGCCATAACACATTTTCCCACATGCTTTTGGGAGACTTGATGTATTTTGCAAATTTTAGCTGGGCCTGAATGTTTTTCTGTGTAAGAAAAGGCTTTTGTCTTGCAGCCCTACCCCATAGTCCAGACATATGGAGAATATTTTGAGACTGTCACATGTAGTACACAACCAGTACTTGCCAGAAATTCTTGCAGCTCCTTCAGTGTTCCCGACCAGTTTTCGTCTGGTGTTTTCATCAATTTTGGAGGGATGTCCATTTTTTTGTAATGTAACTGTTGTCCCATATTTTCTCCACTTTTTGACGTCTGTCTTCACTGTGTTCCATGGAATATCCAATGCTGTGGAAATTGTTTTGTATCCTTGTCCTGACTGTTACCTTTTCAACAATGAGATGCCTTTGATGGTTTGTAAGCTCTCTTTGAACCATGGCTTTTACTGTAGCAGGCAACTGAGTAAATGTCAGGAAAATCCTACTAGGACAACTGAACTTTGTTTTTCAATTGAATTGTATAGGTTATAGGTCACATTAAAGGTTGGAAAAGTTTTGAAATGATTTATTGTGGTCTCATTTTTATATCATAGAAACCTTTCATTTTAACAGGGGTGTGTAAACTTTTTATATCCACTGTATATGTATGTGTGTGTGTGTGTATAAAAAAATGTATGTAGCATATAGAATATTGTATGTGGGATGCAGTACTGTGTTTAAATGTACACATCAGACTGTGTGTGTGCAATTAAATACAGTTAAGTACTTTTGATTTCCTTTTCTTAATGTTTTTAATGCAAGAGCAGATAGTAAAAAAGAAGTTATGTACTCAACATAATGTTCCATGTTTGTAGTCCATCTCGCCCTTCATTCTTACATATGGGTTTGGAGGCGATCCTCGGCTCCGACTTGGCCGATTACAAAGCTCGAAGTCTCTACGTTGGCTCATGCCAAGGTAGGCATCCCACAATGCACTAGTAACAATCCCCAGATCGTGTTTGCTGCTGTCTATAATAGTGAAAGAAAAGTATTTCCACAAGAAAAAACAAAGATGAAAGGTCTCCACCTCTAAGGAAGATAGACATTATCTTGTCTCCAGATCCTCCAAGGATACGTGGATGGAGGTAGGTGGGTGGGATCGTAAGAATGAAGGGGGAAATGGACTACAAACATGGAACGTTATTGGTGAGTACATAACTTCTTTATGTTCTGTAGTCCTATCTCGCCTACATTCTTACATATGGGACAGCGTCCCTAGCACCTTTTTCTCGGGTGGCTCATGGGAATATACTCCTAAGAACCGCAGAACCAAAAGAGGCTCTACCCCTGGAGGCCAAGTCCAATTTGTAATGAGTAATAAAGGTATGAGGGGTAGCCCAAGTTGCTGCTGCACATATACTGTCCACTGGAATTCCGGCTTGAAAAGCGGCAGATGTGGATATAAATCTGGTGGAATGAGCTTTAATTTTAAATGGGAGTTCTTTGCCATTAGAAGAGTAAATAAGAGATATTCAATTTGAAATCCAGTTTGATAACATTATCTTGGAGACTAGCATTACTTTTCTCGTCTCCGAAAAATATATAAATAATTGGTCTGATCTCCTAAAGTCTTTGGTTCTATGTAGACAGAATCTTAACTGTGTGTTTACATCAAGTTGATGAAACTTATATTCCGCTTTGTTTGTATGATTTGGAAAAAAGTCTGGCAGTTCAATAGTTTGATTAATATTTGACTCTGAACATATTTTGGGGACAAAGGAAGGGTTAGTGCGAAGGTAAACTCTGTCTCTATGGAATATCAAGTAAGGAGGTTTGACAGAGTGCTTGCAGCTCTGACACTCTTCTAGCAGATGTAATGGCTACCAGACAAATGATCTCCCATGAAAGGAACTTTAAATCACATGTATGTGAAGTTTAAAAAGGCAGTGAGGGAAGTTTTGAAAGAACAAAATTTAAATCCCAGGGAGATATAGGTTCTCAAAAAGAAGGTCTTAGTAAGGTAGTGCCTTTTAAAAATTATTTACACAATCTGTGAGCCATAAGATTAGGTTCATGTTGCCCCAAATGAAAATTGGAGATAGCTGCTAATTGAACTTTGATTGTAGCGGCAGCTGACCCCTGATGAAAAAGTTTGGTTAGAAATTCTAATACTAAAGGAATGGAGGTTGCGTATGGATCTATGTTCCTAGCTTGTGCCCAAAGAGAAAATCTTTTCCATTTGTTAGTGTACAATTTTCGTGTAGAACATTTATGAGATGACATCAGGATATTTGTAACCGCAGGGGAGAAATCATGAAGCCTGACTAGAGATGGAAGTGGAGCAGCCATGCTATCAAGTTGAGGGTGTGGAGACAGGGATAGAACGTGCCTGACGTGTGTGTCAGAAGGTCTGGTACTGGGTCCAGAGTCCATGGATTGTCCAGAAGATGAGGCCCGATAAAGGGGAACCAAATCTGATGAGACCAGTAAGGAGTGATGAAAATCCCTCCTGCTTCCCAAAGTCTTTGCTTTCTAGATAACTTTCGATATTAGCGGAAAGGGAGGAAAGGCATAAAGAAGTCCCGAGGGCCAATTGTGGACAAGTGCGTCTCTCGGTGTCTCCCCCAGTGGGGGGGGGGTAAGGGTCAAGTAGCTGCTGCATTTGGTGTTCATTGGGGTGGCAAACAAACAGATCGCAGGAAGGCTGTCCGCATTTGTGGAAAATCTGTTCAGCGACTTTCTGATTCAGAAACCGCTCGTGAGGTATCAAGATTGCCCTGCTGAGCTTGTCGGCTAACACATTGGTTCTCCGCAGGATACGAGTTGCAACTAGAAAGCGTTGGGAAGATATTGCCCACTGCCAAAAACGTAGAGCCTCTCGACATAGGGGGTAGGATCTGGTTCCCCCTTGCTTGTTTATATACCATACCACTGACATATTGTCCAATTGGATTGCTATTGTCCCTAGAGGAAGAAAGTCGTGAAGTGCTTGCAATGCTAGTAGCACTGCTCTCATCTCTAGGACACTGATATGCAAGTGAACCTCGTGTTCTTGCCATGTGCCTTGGACTGTCCTTCCTAGATAATGCCCCTCCCCACCCTATCTGGGAGGCATCCGTGGTCATAGTAGCAATGGGTTGGCGAGGAATGAATGGTCTCCCTATCGTTAGTTGACTGGACTGGATCCTCCAACAAAGGTCCTTTTTGCAAGATTCTGTTATTACAATGGAATGAGACAGAGGCAGTTGCTGAAGAGACCACTGGGAAAAGAGTAGCCATTGTACAATTCTCATATGTAGTCTGGCTAATGGAACTAGAGTTATAGTAGAGGCCATCGTTCCCAGTAGTTTGAGCACTGTCTTGCTTTGACCTTGTGTTGGGGAAGCAGGCTGTACATTTGTTGCCTTAGATTTTGCACTCTGTCTGAAGGAAGGTGAGCCATCATTGCGACTGTGTCTATTTCTGCGCCCTATAAAAGTCACATATTAAGAGGGTGACAAGACAGACTTTTCCCAATTTATAGCGATGTCTAGCTGAGTACAGAATCGGATGGTTGAATCACTGGCTTCTAGAAGTAGGTGCCTGGTGGTGGCAGTCAGGAGCCAGTTGTCCAGGTATGGTAACACTTGGAATCCAAGACTTCTCAAGTGAGCCGTTACTACGACCATGCATTTGGTGAACACCCTGGGGCTGTGGTGAGACCAAAAGGCAGAGCACGAAATTGGTAATGACTGGCTCCCAGCTGAAAGCGTGAATAACTCCTTGATGCTCTGTCCATTTTTATGTGGTAGTACGCATCTTGGAGGTCTATGGAGCACATCCAATTGTCTTAGTATGGACTGCAGTGTGACCATTTAGAACTTGGACTTCTTCATTGATTCATTTAACCTGCTGAGATCCAAGTTGGGCCTCCAGTCCCCTGTTCGCTTTGGCACTAAAAGGATCTGGAGTAAGTTCCGAATCTTATCTCGTCTGTGGGGACGGTTTGGATGACTCTTTTGGAGCAACTTTTGGACTTCTATAGTTGCTTGATCCCTGTGATTGGGTGGAACATCTGGGATTCTCTTGGTTAGATGAAGTGGAAAAGAGATGGGTATGGAGTACTCTCTGGAAATTATTCTTTGTACCCACTTGTCTTGTGTGATGTCGTGCCAGGCTTCTGGGTAGAAAGAAAAGCGACCACCGACTGGCTCCAGAGAAGTGCAGCTAGGCCTCACTTCAGGAGCGCTGACAGGGATGTCCACGAAAAGAATCTCGGTCACCCTGGTTTTGCAGATGCCCCCTGCCTCTAGGGTGAAATCTACCACTATTTCCTCCTCCTCTGCCTCTGGAGAAGGAATCACCTTGTGCGTCTAGGAAAAATCTCTGAGACTTCTTGAACCGCATTTTTCCCCCTCTCTGACCTTTAGGGTATGGTCTAGAAGGGAAGGAAAAATGTACTCCCATGGCAGAGAGAGTCTTCCCTTCCTGCTCGCATCTGGTGAGTGTGTCTTTTACCTTTGGTCCAAACAGAGAGGAACCGTCAAAGGGGGCATTGCTAAATGTAGATTTGAAGGGCTCCGCAAAGTTACACAAGCACATCCAGGACTGTCTCCTAAGGGAAACTCCTGAAACTGCTGCCCTGCTCGTTCTATCTGCTGCTTAAGATACCAGCCTCATGGAGGAGTTAACAACAGAGTTTAAGGTGGACAACTGAGCAGTAACCTTCTCAGGGACTCCTTCAGTTAAAGTACCTTGAAGAGTACCTCCCAGATCTTTTAGATCATCTCTTTGAAGCCTAGTGAAGTGGGTGAGGTAGTTCAGCAATCTGAGTGTAAAAGCCGCTGAAGAAAAAATACACTTCCCATATCTGTCCATCGCTCGAGACTTGTTTGGTGGGTGGACAGATGAGGAAGTCTCTGCTAGTTCCTTCTTTGTGGCTGCTGCCACCACCATGGCATCTACAGGCACACCTTTGGTTAGAAACTCTTTTTCCTTAGGAGCTGAAAGGAATTTGTTCGGCCCTCTAGGGACCGGTTCCACAGTGTCAGGAGTTTCCCACACCTTTCGACTCACCAAATCTAACAGCTCATTGAAAGGTGGAGACACCCAAGAAGCTGAAGGTTGAGACCCGAAAGCCTTCAGGTACACTGACTTCTCATCAGAAGAGGTGACGGTTGGCCAGCCACCTCTCTGTTTTAGGATCTCTAGGATATCTACGAAGGAGAAATCATCAGAGGACGACCTAGGTAACCCTTCTGACTCCTCGAAGTCAGTGTCAGAAGGGATGGACTCATCAGGGGAGTCTACGTGCTTCCTCTTGCAAGTTCTCTTCCGAGGAGGCTCCTCAGAAGGGTATTCTGGGGTGGTCTCGGAAGACTGGGGGCCACCCAAGGGGGCCTCCTGAGGCTGTGGGTCTCTGCTGTCATGAGAGAGGGATGGTGCTGAGACAGAAGTCGAAGCTTGAGGGGAAGAACATCGGTATCCTTGTGTAGAGCTGAAGATCTAGACAGCACGCTCATCATCATCTTGAAAGCAGATCCCCCCAATTCCGAGGACACCACCGGTTCCGAAGAAGCAGTAGTAGTCCCCGGATCCGGAGCGATCGGCTCCGAGATAGACGTAGGATCCCAGCTCAGCCGAGCTCACACACTGAGAGGTAGACTCGGAACCGAAGAAGTTTGGGTCCGAACGTCCCCATCGGGGCCGACTGGTGAGCTTCGGCTCCTAGACACCAAGGACAGCACCGAAGGTGTCAGAGCGGAACACAGCTCTGAGAAAGCCACTTCGGGTGCTGGAACCGATGGTTCCACAACAAACGGCACCTATAGATCTGGCTCCAAAAGACCGGCATGACTCGGAGGAGGAACAGAAGCAGATAATACGGAATTAGACGGCTTCGGAACTGATTGGGTTGGAACTGACAACAAATTTGCTAGCGCCGACTTCAAAAGTCTAAGCACCACCCTCTCAACATCCTCCTCAGAAAGACTCCTGAAGGATCTGGAAGACAAGGTAGGGGATTAAGACCTCTGCAAAATTGGAGATCTAAGTGTCGAGGATACCGGTAGTAAGTCTTTTGAGACTGGCTTCGAGGTATGGATCCAGTTATTGGCTCTGAAAAACTTGGGGCCGAAACTGGAAGGTCTATATCAATAACCTCAACTGGCACTGAAGGCAGAGGAGCCAAAGAGGTAGAAGGTTTGTCAACTTTGGCAACTTTCTCTGCAGGTCCTGATTTGTGAGTCAGTGTAGGAGACTGTCTTTTCACTGACTTAACCTTCTCTTTTTTTTGAAGAGGGAGACCTGGAGTGAGAAGAGAAAGAACTTGCTAAATCCTCCTCAAAGGAAGGCTTAAGGAGACCTTCCAAAATCAGTCTGTTCTTCCTTTCCTGGAGAACCCGGGAACTAAAAGAATGGCAAAAAGTACATCTCTCCTTGTAGATGTATGGCTCCCAAACAATACACACAAATACTATGCCCGTCAGTCAAGGACATTTTTTGTGAACATTTTAGGCATTTCTTAAAACTCGAAGGTTTATGGTCTTTAGTTTCCTTAGACATAACTACAACAGACTATAATAGTAAACAGACAAAAAGAAGAGAGGACAAGGTCCTCTAACTTAAACGGGCCTAGCCCTACTGAAGAAACAACACACAAGGGAGAAGGCAAAAGAGGACTAGGTCCTCTAACTTAAATGGGCCTAGCCCTGAACAGAGGGGTATGTGAGATAGACAATAAACAAGCAACAGAAAAGGCAAAGGTAAGTCCCAACTAAAAAACGGGCCTATACCTGAGAAGATTAATAATAACTAGCATAATAGAAATGAGGGATACCACTAAGGAAGGCCTGTGGAAACGACGGCCAACAATTAGCAACAACAACTTGCAATAAAATTCTAGAAACACAATAACTAACTACTCTCAAGTTAATAACAATAAGCTCTTAATACTAAACTAACTTTACAGTCAAAAAAGAACACTATAAATTTTAGAAGAAAAAATATTCCAACTTAGCCACGGCCAAGAAAGAAAACACTTCTGAACTCGTAGAGCGGCAAACGAGATCTGGGGATTGTTACTAGTGCATTGTGGGATTCCTACCTTGCCATGAGCCAACGAGACTTCGAGGTTTGTAATCGGCCGGTTCAGAGCCAAGGATCGGCTCCGAACCCATATGTAAGAATGAAGGTGAGATAGGACTACAGAACATCATATGTTAAAGTAAATTCAGCTGTATATTATGGTTGCCATCAATGACCACATTTCCTTTGTGGACTACAAAATGCTCATGGACTCTAATAATGCATGCAAGGACTGACTCAAAGTCAGTAGGAATCTCTTACCATGGATCTGCATGTACCAGCTATGCACCCCCCTCTGGGAGGATGTCACAAAAAAAGCATAAAAGACCTTTTTATGAACAGTATCAGAGCACCTAGTTGATAGGGTTGCAACTTGTATCCCTTTCTGCAATTCTGTCATGTGTGTGTGTGTGTGTGTGTGTGTGTGTGTATGGAGGGGGGGGGGTTGAAAATGGTAAATACAAGAAAAAATATTTTCTAACTTTTCTCTAAATGTCACAGAAATCTTTGATACTACATTTATTTTAACATACAAACTATTATAAATAACCAATATTTAAAGTTTATCATTTCTATACTGCATTGCTGCTCATGTAAATTTGTCAGGTGACAACTACCTTTAAACCCCTGACTGATCTAATTGCTTTGTTTTGCTATGAAAGGGGAGTGTTAAGTTCTCCTCCTCTATGAAATAAAAAAAGTGGAAAACAGTTACTGACATTAGCAGAATTAATTGCCCGTCTAAAAGTGACAGCAGTACCTGAAAGATAAACTACAGATTTAACTGTGTCTATGCTATGTCGTGCAGGCCGAGACAAATTCCTCTGCAAAGTATGTGAGAAGTTAAAACAGTAGGTGAGCTTTCCCTTCTTTTGATTCCAATGCTAGGAAATGAAAGTTTTAAAAAGTACAAGCAAGTTTCTGGTACCTACACAATACTGGAACCATACTGTAGGGAGAAAATGAACCTAAAGACTGAGTTAAACAGTAGGAAAGGGCAGAGTTTTCATTTAAATTGTTTTACCTATTACAACCACCTACACAATACATTTAACTGTTTATCTAGTATTACCAAGCATCTTTAAGGCAGCCTTTTATTATTACTAAAATAATTTAACACATATTTCAGCCTAAAGTTGTTAACACTGAAAGGTGAAATGTAGATCGCAGCTGGACTGGAAAACAAACATTTTCCAGCTGGGTATTAATCTAAAGGTAATGCTCGCTGCTAAGCAAGTCCATTGCTTCACAGCAGGATATCAAGCAGCCATGGAGCCTGGACTGAGAACAGCCTAATGGCAGCTGTTTAGCGAGTGTAAAGTATAAAAAAAAAATGTGCGCGTGTGTTTACGTCTGTGTGTATGAACATATGGGTGCATGTGAGTGACAGTGTACAGCAATTGAGCCATTTTACACTCACTAAGCAGCAGTTTTGCTATTTAGAGAGTGTAAAAATTAAATAAAACAGAAAAAAGTGCGCGTGTGTTGATGTTTCTGTATGTGTGTGTTTATGTTTCTGTGTGTGAACGTATGTGTGCTCAGGTACATGAAAGCAAGGTGTGTGAATGAGAAAAAGAGAATGAAGAGGATAAGCATTCGAGCACTGGTTGCAGCAGCAGTAAAGACCTCGACCTTTAGCTCAAACATCTGAATAAAGCCTAAAATAAAGGGAGAACAAACGCTCAAAATAGGAACATATTTTAAATACTTATAAGACTCACAAAGTTGATTGCATAATAGGACTTATCATGCATTTTCTGGTGTGCACGTGTGCGTGTGTATGTATGTGTGTGCGAGAGAGAGACAGAGACTGATGGGCCAGTGGCAGCAGCAGTAAAGAGATTTGCATACCTCTTGACCTTTTAGCTCAAGAAATCTGAATAAAGACTGAAATAAAGGGAGAAACAAAGGTTCAAAAACAGGAAGATATTTTAAATGTTGTTTTTATAAAATTATAAAGTAGCTTAAATAACAGGATTTCTGTTAACCTACATTTTCTGAAAAAAATAAAGTCTGAAAGTCAAATTTAGCTTTTATTTAGTGACTTAAATCTCCAATGACTGGCAACAAACCGCACATTTTAGGAGTAAAGGACCAAAAAATAAAGTAAATAACTAGATGTTATTTTTTAAATTATATATTTTGGATGTAAGATGCTTCCTCCAACACCATTTACATATACTGCAGCAACTCTGAAACATTAGGCGGAGGAACTATTTTACATCAAAAATATATATAAAAATACAATATAGTAATAAAAAAATAAAATAAGTAAAACAACAATTTTACAGACAGCCCATTCTCTAAGCTCAATAATGACCTCTAGGGGGTGTGTTATTGCGGAAATAATGCCGTTCCAGGAATGTAGAGGCCTAACACCCCTGGGTAGGTGTTACTTCCACAATAGCACACAACTTGTTGGGCATTATTGCTTGCTTAATCACAACAGCAATAAACTAGAACTTGTCTCCCCTTCCTCAAAGAAATGATTCTAGTCACAATGTCCCCTTTTGATTCACATTTTAAAACAATTTCTTGTACTACACAATTTTCATTAGATTCAATAGTTTAGTCTTCTAAAGAGTGTCATACCCCAACACACACCTAGTTAAATTTAACCAAGTGTTAGTATAACTGGTATTCAAAATAAAGTATGTAATATGTACATTTTGTTGTTGGGAACAATTAAAGCACTACCCTTTATGCGACCTTTAATTAACACCCACGTCTCACTTGAAAAAAGATAACAGTTCTAATTACAAAAAAAAAAAAGTCTTACTTGATTTATACTTTTAAATTGTCTTCACGGGCTCAATACTTTACTTCCCATACAATGATAAAGAACTAACACAGTATGCGAGAGATGTACATACATAACTTAATTGGAGGAAAAAATCGGTTGTCAAGAACACAAACACTACATCTTCTTATGCTAAGGCACTTAAAAGAAACCTTCCCAAACCTCAAAGACCTCCTAAGCCAGGGGTTCCCAAAGTGTGCGCCGCGGCTTCCTCACAGGGGTGCCACGAACGAATAACCTTCATTTACAATTTTTTTAATTTTCACGCTGTTTGAGCTGACGTCATCATGTGAGAGATGATGTCAGCTCCGTCAGGGTTACCAGCCTGTTGGAATTGACCAAGGAGCTCAAGCTATTCTGGCTGGGCATGGCTGCTCAAATGCAAGCGCGAACAGGAACGAACAGATTATGTTCAGGGAACACGAATCAAACGTGCAGCAGGCACAGCCAGAAAAAATGAAGACTCCATGCAAGTAAGGAAACTTTTAGAGGTGTGTGTATGCGCATGTAGGATCTAGGAGTAGAGAGCATTACTTTAGTTTTACTGAGGTTTAGGAATAGTTGCAAGTGGGAGTTTTTATAAGTGAGTGATGGTTTGTAGCGAGGATAGGGAGGATGATTAGCAGATTAAAGTAGCATCCTCTGTGTACGGATTACTGTTGCAGAAGCAAAATAATTAATGAAATCATTAAATAATAAAGGTCCAAGAATGAAACTTAGTAGGTACTAGTAAGTAGGTAGAAAAGGCTTGTGAGTGGCTGTGGAGGTAGCTGGTGAACCAACTGAGTGAAGTAGTCCTGAAACCCAGTGAGTGAAGAGTATGTGCTATTTTTAGATGGAGGATAATATCAAACACTTTCCAAAGGAAAAGGAAGATTGTGGATACAAGTTTGCTTTGATTTCTCTCTTTGTAAATAGTATTAGGGAAGGACAGTACGGCTGTGGTTGTGCTATGATTGTGGTGCAAGCCATGCTGGGTATATGTTATGTTGTGTGTGCAGTTATTTTACTTATTTACATTTTGTTAATCAGGTTTGCACTACTGGGTAGAGCCCATTTTCAAAAGAGACCTAGGAGAAAAGTTCCTAGCATTGCATAGCAATAGTACTGTTCTACAGTCCAGTGGTACTCCGTTTATATGCTGATTTATATCAACAGTGATATGATAATGCTGCTGTATGGTAACTTGAAACTGCTGCTTTCTGTTTTTGCAACACATCCTTGAAACTAAACTAAATTGTTACAATGAAAATCACACAAAATGTATAACATGGCAGAAAATACTGAATTATTCTGTGTTATAATACTGCCAGGTATTTAGTCCATAAAACTTAAGTCACACATTTCATGGACCCTGATCCCTTTAAGGATGGACTTGGACATTCTAGGTCTCAGATTGCTTAGTACAAGAATGTACCTGTCCAAGTGCAACTTTTCTTTTCTCTTGATGACTGCATTGTTTGTACAGCTTTGTACATTATTTCTAGAACATTTTTATGCTCATACATGCATCACTATGGAATATGATTAATTTTACTTAACAAGCATACTTCCATCTGTCTGTATTTTAACTACGTGTATGTACAGTTTGTATGTTTATATCTAGATATACATACATAATGTATGTGTGTATATATGGTTTGTGATGAAGGGAGATACTGTCAGCACAGCTATCTGGAATTTTGTAAATAACTGTATGTCATTTGTGAGGATTTATAAAGTGTGTTTGAAATGCATCCACAGTGTGCCCTGCTGGAAGACAACAGAAATGTATGTGCGCTATTGTAACTGTCTAAATGTATATATTTTAACAGTGGAACTGGAATACAGGAGGTTAACTTCAGTCCAACAAATTTTAGGAAAATAGCTGAAATTAAATTACTTTATAGGCTACGGCGCTACGCAATAAAATATGGTATCTTTCAGTCTTCATTGCAGCTAGAGACACAGAGTCTGTGCTGAGAAGCTTTCTGTATTGTCTTTGGAGTGAACTAATTGCTACCTCTGAAAGCATGAAGAAGTGCAATTGTTTTATGACTTCCAGCATCTGCCAAAGATCTGAGGTCTATGTATTTTCACAGGTAGATGCTAAATACTGCCAGTTTCCAACAGTGAGGGTGTCACCTGGGAACTATAGTCAAATACAAGAAATTATTTCATTCTGCAAGCTATCCCAGCAGTAATATTGGATATATTAATTTGAGACGTCTCCTAGTGAGACAGAGCATTCTGTCTTGGACCTGACAACAACTAGAGAAGCCATTCATCACATCTGCCTTGCTTTAGTAGTAAGCTCTTAGGACATAGTAATTCTCTTAGATTCAGTCAGGAATATAGTTAAAGCTTAGTTTTGGTATTTTTTTCTTTATTTGAGACTGTTCTGCAATGTTTTAAATATTTCCTGTAGCTTTGAACTCTGATGTCACTGTGAATACATATTTAGTATTGTCTTGTTATTTTGTTATTTATTATTTATTAAATATGTTTAAACTTTTCACTGTGACTGATCTTTGTAGAGATATTTAAGTTTTGAGAGTACTTGCACATTTATTTGGTGACACTTTGTGAGCACTCCTAACAGACTTGCTCTTGGTCAAACTACCATTTGCATTAACATTAATGTTACACAGTAAGATTGGATACCCTTTGTTAAGGGCCTTAAAATAGCTGATAAGGAGTTGACTGGTGGCAGTAGTAACTACATTAATATGCACTTTATATGCGCTTTGGGGGGGGGGGCGCCTTGGGAAAACCTGGATTTAGCAAGAGAGCCAAGAATCGATAAAGTTTGGGAACCACTGTCCTAAGCTATCAAATGGCAACAGACATTATGAATTTCACTGAATGTGTGGCACAGAGTATGTGCCTTGGACTGAACAACACTCCACCTTCACTAAGCATGATGCCACAGTATGAACATAAAATGACTGATTTTAATAATTGGCTTAGTTTCTGGTGTCACTCCAGAGGAATTCAGCATCTATCAGCACGGAGGAGATGGTTAACAGACCATATCGTTTAGACAAGATTGGTCTGCACTTGTCCCTCATGGACTTTTCAGATATTGGTAAAAACTTTATCCACCCCCTTAAAGCCATTTTTAGGCAATGTCAAAATGACAAAACTACCAACAAAACAAAAAAAATTAAAGCATTCTTAAGATGTTACTGCTCAGTGCTATGAGCCTAAACAAGAAACTCCGCACCCTAGAAAGCTCCCCTCACTCTGGAAAATGTAGACATGCCTCCCATTGAAATGTCAGCACCATCAGGGGTATAAAGGAAGGCAGCCAACACCATTACATCAGTTTTTCTTGTCCTAACCGGTCAGGAGAGCCCAAAGTAGGAGGCCAGGCTCTGGTGGCAGGACCCAACCAGTATAAAAGAAATACCAATATGTCCCTTTTAAGAAAAGGAAAACAAAAAGGAAGAAAGGTAACAAAAGGAAAAAGGGGGAAGGAGGGAGGAAACCAGGACTGCAACAGTGAAGACACTCGAACATCTACATTTATGGTAAGTGTACACAACTGTATTATGTTCTTTGTGTTTCACTGTTGCAGTCATCACATTTGGGTAGATTCCCAAATCTGAGGAAATGGGTGAAGGCAGTCAAGGAAGCTAGGAGCTGGCTAGCATGCCCTGCAAGACTGCAGAGCAAAACCTGCCCGGGATTAAGAAAAGAGAAGCAGGTGGTAATGTTTGGTAAAGGTGTGAACAGATGTCCAGGTGGCAGCCTCCAGGATGTCCCTGGTGGGGACTCCTCTGAGGAATGCTGCAGAGGTGGACACTGCTCTGGTGGAGTGGGTCCTGAATCCCTTGGGGGGAGGCATGCCATGCTGCTTGTAGCAGAAAAGGATGCAGTGTGCTATCCATTTGGAAATGGTTTGCTTGGAGATGGCTTTGCCCTCTGCCCCAGAAGCAAAGCAAACCAGCAGTTGATCAGATTTTCTGAAGGGCTGAGTCCTGTCCAGATAGTATCTGAGCTGCCTGTGCATATCTAGAGAGTGCAGAATCCTTTCCCCCTTGTTTTGAGGGTTAGGAAAGAAGATGGGCAAATGTATAGATTAGTTGAGAGCCACACTGGATACCATCTTGGGCATGAAGGATGGATTAGTTCTGAGGGATACCCTGTCTGCATGGAAGATGATGAAGGGTTCCACTGCCATGAGTGCTTGCAGCTCAGAGACTCTTTGGGCTGAAGTGATGGCCAGGAGGAAGGCTGTCTTCCAGGAGAGAAAGTTTAGCTCTGCAAAAGAAGCTGGTTTGAAAGGAGGCAGGGTGAGCTTTTCCAAGACAAAGTTAAGGTCCCAAGCCGGTGTTGGTGCCCTTCTGGGAGGCCTCAAGTTGTTAGCCCCTCTGAGGAACTGTTTGATCTGAGGGTGTGAAATAAAAGGCTGCTCAGTGGGAAAATGAGCGGAAATAGCAGAGGCGTGAATTTTTATAGAGGAGAAAGAGACCACTGTGTAGCAGTTCAGCTAAGTAATCCAGGATGAGAGGGATGAAGGGCTGTGCCGTATTGGCTCCCTTAGAACCTTTTCCATTTATCTGCATAAGGGTTTCTGGTGCTAGGGGGTCTGGCCTCTCATGTAACATCCAGAACCTATTTACTGAGGAGGGCAGATTGGTCAGGGGTCAGGTTATATGTCAAGCTGCCAAACTGAGTGTCTGTAATTGGGGGTGCATGAATTCCCCTCTGGGTTAGGAGGTTGGCAATCTGAGGAAGATTCCATGGGGGCAGTGGAGACAGGCTGTGCAGCAAGGGGTACCAGTGCTGTCTGGGCCAGTCTGGAGCTATGAGAATGGTCCTTGGTTTTTCCTCCCTTATTTTGATCAGTACCTTGGGAATGAGAGGTAGGGGAGGAAAGGCATAGACTGAGAGGTGTACCCAGGGAAAGGATAGGGCATCTACCTTCCATGCCATACAGTGATGTTCCCTGGTACAGAATTTGCTGAGCTGATGGTTGGTGTGGGAGGCAAAGAGGTCGACCTCCGGGGTTCCCCATTTTTGAGTTATTAGTAAGAAGGTGTTTCTGTTGAGCTACCAATCGTGGGGGTCCAGCAGATTTCTGCTTAAATGGTCTGCCAGTGAGTTGAGAGAGCCTGGCAGTTATTGCACAACCACGTGTAGATGCAGGGAAGAGGTTGTGAACAGTACAGTTGTGTACACTTACCATAAATGT